>NW_015090793.1:2139255-2140071 GCF_001431845.1 Calidris pugnax | reverse complement strand
GGATCATTCTTTATACCGGGGGAGCGTGTGCACTGCGGTCCTTGCTCTGGGAATTGCTGCTGCTCCTCCTATTCGTCAAGGGCTTTCCAATCACCTGCCTCTGCCACCCTCTCCTCTCCGCTCTTTGTACTTTATTTTCACGTGCTCTTTACTAACACGGCTATTTTTAAATCCCGCTTGGATTTATCTCTTTCTCTCTCTTCCTCTCTTATTTTCTTTTTTTTTCTTTTTTTATTTTTTTTTCCTTTTTCCGGGGGGTGGGTGGGGGGAGGGAGGTTAACGTTTGCATCTCCCTAAGGGAAAGATCCCACCAGCCAACCCAGCTCCGCCGCTGCTGCATCCCTCCATTCATTTTTATGGTCACCAGCAGCTTATCCCGGTAGTAGAAGGTGCAGAGAAGTGGGAGGCAGGGAGGGAGAGAGAGAGAGAGAGAGGGAGGGAGAGAGAGATCCGGACGGCGAGAATGGCCGAGAGAAAGAGGAACTGGAATAAAGAAGATGACCTGCCTGTGTATCTAGCTAGGCCGGGTACGACAGCCCAGACACCGCGGCAGAAATACGGGGGGATGTTCGCCTCCGTGGAGGGGGCCTACGAGAACAAAACCATCGACTTCGACGCCTACAGCGTGGGGAAGAAGGGATCCCGGCCCCCGCGGAGCGGCAGCCGGCACGACATGCTGGACGGCGGGGACAACTACAGCGAGACCGCCAGCGACATCAGCGAGGTCTCCGGCTCCGTCATCAGCTCCCCGGGAGACCGGGAGGACAAGACCCCCGGCGTGGAGATCAGATACCCGGTGGGGAAAGAGCTGCTGCA
>NW_015090793.1:2138932-2139245 GCF_001431845.1 Calidris pugnax | reverse complement strand
CACGGGAGCCGCCGCCCCCGCTCTCCGGGCCGTGCCGGGCCGTGCCGCAGAGCCCCGGGGGCCGCCTTCGCGGGGGAGTTTCGGCACGGAAGGTCGGGGAGGTGGCGGACCCCCCCTCCCCGGCACGGTGATGCTATAGGATAGAGCCCGGCTGCCCCCTAAACTATTTCACTGCCCTGAGCTTGGGGGGCGGGGAGGAAGCGACCCCAAAAGTCGTTTTCCTTTGTAAGTGATGGCGATGAGTTTTCTGCGTTTCCCTTCCTGGCGGTACAAGGCTGCCCGTGCCGGGTGGGCTGGAGGGCAGACCCCCCCC
>NW_015090793.1:2136493-2138917 GCF_001431845.1 Calidris pugnax | reverse complement strand
CGCGGAGCCCGTCCCAGGGACAGACCCCGGCTCTGCCCCAGCCCCAGCTCTGCCCCCCGGCTCCCCCCCCCACCCCAGCTCCCCATGCGCCTTCATTGTCTGCCCGGCAGGGAGCGCGGAAGGCGGGAGGATCAGCCGAAACCTTTGCCTGAGGGTTCCCCACCTCTGGGGCTGCGACCTGGGCTCGTGTTGGAGACTTGAGGAAGAAGTGAGGCCGGTGGAGGGGCTGGGTGGCCCCTGCCAGCTGTGCTGCTCCGTCTGAGCCCTGTCTGTGGCACGCAGGCTGGAGGCAGACCCCAGGGGCTGGCTCTCCCGGGAGCCGGGGCTGTCATTGATTTCCCCTCAGAAAGAAATGTGGCCTGGCAGCCATGACCCTGTGTAGATGCACCCTTTTCCTCAGCACCCGGCCTGGAGGCTGCGTGGCCTGTCCACGCTCCGCTCTTTCCCCAGGTTAAGCGGAGAGTTTCCACTCTTTTCCTCCCCCTCTTCAATTGGAGCATGAATGGGGTGCTGGTCCTCTCTGGGACCTGGGTGCAGGTGCTCCATGGCCTCTCGTGCAGCCAGGTGGATGCCTGCTGTGGTGGGACACTGGAGCGGACAAGGCTTGGTGGGACACTGTGCCTGCAATGGTGCTGCTTCACTGCAACCACCTCAGGGTTGCCTTCAGAGGCTGCCAGCTGCAGTGCAGTCTTCCCTCTCCCAGCTCACCTGAACACCCGTGTCTTTTCTATCAGGACCACAGAGCAGTGGAAGGGCTTGGCACGCTCCAAATGCTCCCCATCTTCTGAACATCCCTGGTGCCTCCTCCCCATCTTCTCTGCTTCCTAGTTCAGCCAGGGACTCAGGGCAGTGAGCCCATTGCATGCCCCCCCTCCTCATATCTCATTGTGCTTCCAAAGTTGGCTGGCTCTGGATTGGACTTGGGGGGTGAGGAGGAGGTTGGGGGTAAAGATTTGGTCACTGGCTTAGGAAGGTGCACCATAAGCAGCAGCCACCTGCTTGACCCTTGCGCAGCGGTGACTAGAGCTTTTTGCAAGCTCCGAACGGTGATTTCGAGGGAGATGTATCAGGGATGTGGCCTGGGTGGGAAATGCCTTGTGCCTACGTGTGTCACAGGGGTGGGTGTGCTGAGAGCCCCTGGCTGCTTGTCGTTGGGGGGTGGGGAGGGGGATCAACTTGGGCGCAGCTTTGCAGTGCCTTTTAACCTTCCTGCAGTTGTTCATGGAGCCTTAACCAAGCATGGCGGGTGGAGGGAGGCACTCTATGGGTCAGAAAAGATGGAAGGGTTTCAACTAGCCATGTTTGCTCTCCAGCAGCTGCTGGCCTAGCATCTACCTGGGCTCTGCCATCACCCATGGCCTCCCTGGGCGCTGGGACAGTGGCAAGAAGCACAGAGCAGGGCCGTGTCATGGGGATCAGAGCCACTGGGGGGGGACAGAGCAGGCAGTGCCATGGGGACAGAACAAGGTGGTGTCATGAGGGTCAATGCCATGGGGTCAGAGCAGGCAGTGCCGTGGGGACAAAGCTGGACAGTCCTGTGAGGGTCAGTGCCATGGGGACAAAGCAGAGCAGTGGCATCAGGGTCAGTGCAGGCAGTGCCATGGGGACAAAGCTGAGCAGTGGCATCAGGGTCAGAGCAGGCAGTGCCATGGGGACAGAACAAGGCAGTGTCATGAGAGTCAGTGCCATGGGGTCAGAGCAGGCAGTGCCATGGGGACAAAGCTGGGCAGTCCTATGAGGGTCAGTGCCATGGGGACAAAGCAGAGCAGTGGCATCAGGGTCAGTGCAGGCAGTGCCATGGGGACAGAACAAGGCGGTGTCATGAGGGTCAGTGCCATGGGGTCAGAGCAGGCAGTGCCATGGGGACAAAGCTGGGCAGTCCTATGAGGGTCAGTGCCATGGGGACAAAGCAGAGCAGTGGCATCAGGGTCAGTGCAGGCAGTGTCATGGGAACAAAGCAGAACATGGCATTGGGGTCAGTGTCATGGGGACAAAGCTGGGCAGTGCCATGGAGTCATAGCAGGCAGTGGCATGGAGACAAACCAGGGCAGTGCCATCAGGGCAGTACCATAGGGACAAAGCAGGGCAGTGCCGTGGGGACACAGCAAGGCAGTGCCGTCGAGGTCAGTGCCGTGGGGACGGTGCCACATTGGGAAAGAGCAGGCAGTGCCATGGGGACAGAGCACGGCAGTGCCATGGGGGTCAGTGCCATGGGGACAGAGCAGGCAGTGCCAATGCCAGAGCCATGCGCTGCGCAGTTGGACCCACAGCCGGGGGGGGGGGGTTACCCCGGTCCCCACCCCTCGGGAGCCCCCGCGTGGGACCCCGCCGGTGACTTCCCCGTAGGAGCGGGGCGGCGGCGGAGCTGGGGGGGCGGCGTTTCCTATCGCCGGTGCGGCAGGGAGGGAGGAAGGGAGGCTCCGG
>NW_015090793.1:2135731-2136431 GCF_001431845.1 Calidris pugnax | reverse complement strand
GGGAGGGGCAGCGCTCCCCGACCCCCCCCCAATTCCCCCCCCGGGAGCCGCGTCCCTATTTCATTGCAGCCGGAAAAAAAAAAGGTGCCGGGTTTGTTGCCTGGCTCCCCTTCCTCTGGGCGAGGAAACTTTGCCTCCATTACCCAGCTCTGCCGGGTCGCCCCCGCCCCGCCCCATCACCCCACCGGCCGCCGAATTATTCTTATTCCTCCCATCGCCGCCGAGATTTTTCCGCCGGGCTCTTCGGGGTGTGTTGCGTGCGCCCGGCGCTAGCGAGAGCCGACATGTCTTACCAGGGCAAGAAGAGCATCCCCCACATAACGGTAAGCGGATCCCGGCGGGGCTGCCCCGGCTCCTTTGTTAGCGGGGCGGGGGAGGCGGGAGATGCCCCGCGGATGGCGGATCCCGGCGGGGACACCGGGGGCCGCGGCTCCCCGGAGCTGGGCGGGTGCGGGCGCCGGTGCCCTCTCCTCCTCCTGCTGGAGCTCCGGGCTGGGAGGGGTTTCATTTTAATTTTTTATTCTATTTTACATTTTTAATTCTGTTTGTTTTTTTTTTAATTAATATTATTTTTTTTTAATTATTTTTTTTCCCCTATTCCTCGCCTTCCGCGCAGCCGGCGCTCCCAGCGCTGTGTGCTCTCTCGCCAGCCCGGGGCCGGCGGCGGTGGGTCGGGGAAGGGGAGGGCAGGGCCGGCGGG
>NW_015090793.1:2027245-2135172 GCF_001431845.1 Calidris pugnax | reverse complement strand
GGGGGGGGGATGTGGGGGGAAGCGTAGAAAAATCAAAGAGCGCCATGATGCCAGCACCGACACCTCTGCGCGCTGTTAATGCATCAGACATGGTGGGGATCAGAAGTCAAAGAGTTAATCATAACCATCCTCTTCCTATCCGTGCCTGTCTCCCGCTAGGTGCTTTTATCCCCGAGCAGGACTACAATAGAGCATGGTATCCATGCCAGAAAGAAAGGATCTGGGTCCTTTGATTCAGTATTACATCGGATCGACAGGGGCTGGGGATAAAAAAATAGGCAGAGCTGGCAGGGAGGGGGGTTTGAGGGGAAATCTCCCCCAGAGTTTGGTCAATGCAGAGATTTTCCCCAGCATGGGTGTGGGTTTCCAGGCTGGTGCTTGCTTTCCTCTCGTGGGGCTTGGATCACTGTGGGTCACTGCTGCTTTGGCACAGATGAGTGGGGAAGTGGGGTGAGCTCAAAGAGGTTTGGGTTCATGGAGCTTTCCCAGGAAAGCTGGCATCATCGGGATGCAGGGCAAGTTTCAGTAGCTGAAGAGAAGGCTGACTGGTGGGTGTGGCAGCTTCTCCAGCAAACCTGATGCTCAAAGGCATTATTTGAGCCAGTGTTACAAGGCTTGGAAGCACCTTGCGACTTTCTCGATACTAAAAAAAAAAATAAAAATCCTTCAGCCAGAATATTTGGTCAGGAGGGGGAACAGCCTCCTCCTAAAAGCAGAGTTTTATGATAGCAAAGTGCTGCATTTATACAGTTTTCCAGTATCAACAGGCAGCAGTGCCTGGTGGCCAAGGCTGAGCCTGGGTGTTGCAGTGGCTCTTTGGGCAATGGCTCCTCTCGCCTTGGTCCTCAGTGCATGGTGTGACTTTGGGTTCCTCAGGGCACCTCTGGACTGGAGGAGGTCCTGGCTGGCCTCTGGATGAGTGTCAGGTGCTTTGTGCATGGCTTGACCTTCATTTGCAGCTGGAGTGTGACAGGTTCCCACCCATAGCTGGCTGTTTGTGCTCCAATCTGGAGTAAAAGAAGAAACTGGAAGAACTGCAAGTGTTTGCCTTGGAATCAACAGTTCGTTTTAATTTCTTCACTTCTCACAAATTTCCTTCTCTGTGCTGGTGAGAGGGTTGCTGGGAGAAAGCAAGCCCAAACCTCAGCCTGTTCTCTTTGAAATGGGATGTGTTGAAGCTTCTATAAATGAATATTCATTAACACTAGTGAGTTTTGTGACCAAATCAAAGGCATAAATTACCATTAGTGAAGTTGGCAGGCATCAGACTTGGACTGCCTTTTTGTATTTTAATGTTTTACACTTCTGGCCCTTCTTCTCCTCCAGCAAAAGCAAATCTGACACTCTGTGTTATACCTTGTACGTGCTGACTGTCCCACAAGACTCCACCAGATTTGTCTGTATCTTCTGAAAATCCTGTTCCAGTATGGTAAATTAGGTATTTCATCTTGCCACTAAGGAAATACATTGGAGCTTCAAGCCTTCTGGGCTCTGAGGAAATGTGATAGCTCTGTAAAGTTATGCAACAACAATAGCAATGATGAAATTGTATAAAAATGTCATTTGTTACTGTGCTTAACATTTCCTCCCCCTGCACTCTTGCTTTTTGGAGCTACACCAGCTCTTGGATTCATTGCAATAGCGAGAAACTAATTTTTGACAGTGTCCTGTGAGCTGATACTTTGTTGTAGATTTTCCTGTACCAAGCCCTGGTTCCTTGCGTAGGGCCAGAAGCCATCCTGAGCACACCAGGAGAAGAGCACCCAGCATCCTGCCATGGTGTCCAGCCACAGGCACTACCTTCAGTCAGTGTCGGGCCAAAACATCCCTCCAGAAGCTTGCTGTGCATCAGGAATGTTGTGAAGGCAGAGCAGAGGCTAGTTTCAGCTCTGGTCAGTGTGGGAGCAGGTGTCACTCTTGGGAAGACAACCCTGTGGTGTCCTTTCTGGGTTACTTCCCTGGGTGCACGTGGGCATAACTGCCTCCTTGTGCTTTGTCTGACCGTGCCTTGCTTCCTGACTCCTTCAGACTATTAGCAGTGCCTGACTGATACCCCCTTCACCCCTTTCCCCTTTATTCCTGCCTTCCCTTCTCCCCTTTCTCCTGGAAGTATCTAGGACAGCAGAGACACTGTGTTGCAGACAGGCCCCCTTTGGCACTGACTATCTCCCTGCTCTCATTTACCAAATCTGCACCTGCTATTTTTTCATTTCTTTTAGTTTCACCTGCCTTTTTTTTTTTTTTTTCACTGCATTGTGCAAAACAAATGCACAAACATGGGTTGGGGGGTTTACTGTCCTGTGGGCTATAATCTGTTGCCTTTTTTTTTTTTTTTTTTTTCATTTCACCCCCTGAAAATTGGTGCTTCTTGCAATTTATCCTGTTACTGACTCTCCTGCTGCCCTTTGTGCATCCCATGCAGCATCCAGGCTTCCAGTTGTTAGCTGAGCACCAGCACTGCTCCAGTGTAAGGTGCCATTCAGGTGTGGGTCAGACTGGAGAAACTGGGCCCCTTTCGCTGTAACTACTGTGGGAAGGGCCTCTACAGAAGCACCAGACCAGTCTCTGGGGGATGTAAAATAGAGATGCACTGAACCAGTAAGTGTAAGCACTTCAGTCACGTCCTCTGCACTGTGTTGAAGTCCTTGGGAGGTCTCGCTCCCCTGGTTCAGGAGGAGATTAGCTGGGAATGGAGCAGGGTGTGCATAATGTCAGTGTGGCCTAGAACACATCTGCAGGAGCATATTTCTCAGGCCGTGTAGTACGTTCAGCCACCACATCCATTGCTGAGGTGTTTTTCTGCATGAGGTGGCAATCTTGTGTGCTTCAGCTGTGCAGGCATGCTCTCATGCAAACAGATTTGCCAGGGTACAGCCCCTGCCCATTGCTTTTAACATGGCTATTGTCCTCCTCTTGTGCAGCATATTACAGGGAACCAATGGGGATGATGACGCCGAAAGATCTGCTACAAACTATTTTGGCTTGTGTGTTTAGGTAGGGCTCAGCACTTTTCAAGCAAGGCCTGAGCCCAGATGAACTCAAAATTACAGAGCACGATTAAAAAAAAAAAAAGCATGTAGCATGTAAAATGTCTGTTAGAGGACTTGTTTTTTCCAGCAGCAATTGCAACCATTGAGGGGATGATGACGCTGAAAGATCTGCTACAAACTATTTTGGCTTGTGTGTTTAGGTAGGGCTCAGCACTTTTCAAGCAAGGCCTGAGTGCAGATGAACTCAAAATTACAGAGCACAATTAAAAAAAAAAAAAAAGCATGTGGCATGTAAAATGTCTGTTAGAGGACTTGTTTTTTCCAGTAGCAATTGCAACCACTGAAACATAATCAGTGTGAGCTCGTGGGACCTGCTCTGGGTTGGACTAGATGATCTCCAGAGGTCCCTTCCAACCTCATATAACTCTGTGATAATCCGTGTGAGCTCAGTGAAGAGGAGGTGTGAAGACAACTCTGCTGAGCAAAGGGAGAATAGCTAGTCGCCAAAGCACATGCAAGGAGGGACATGGGAGAGGCAAATGGCGCACAAATCTCTTAGAAAAGAGAATAATATTCCTGGGAATGGTCCAAGGTTTGGCATATGAATGGGGGAGGGAGCTGCTGGTCCTGAGCTGGCAGCCTGTGAGGCACGGGGAGGCAGAGAGCTCAAAAATGTGGTGTTACAGGGGAGGATCTCATCACTGAGCTTAGCATGTAAAGAGAAGAACTGGCACACGACGAGAAAAAGCAGCAGATGCAGAAAATGAAGAGAGGCTGGAGAAATTCAGAGGAGTGGGCACAGAGAATAATTTTAGTTGTAGCCTTTTGAATTGATTGACATGGAGAGAGCTGAGAAATAAGTAGTTGAGCATGGCAGAATACATTGCGAGAGGAAAAAATGCATTCATCTGGGCTTTTGCTGTGTGAGACTTTGGTCTGAAGCTGACTATTGAGGGTCAAGACAGAAACTTTCTGTTTGGCCTGAACAAGGCGCTGGGCACGTGAGATGTTCTGCTGTCAGACAAGAGCAGTGTAAGAGCTGCCAGCCTCCAGCTAATTCACTTTGGACACCAGGCTGGACATGTCCTACAGATGTGAGGGGTGGTGAGTACCTGGAATGGGGAACCAAAGTCCTTGTCTAGATTTGGATCTGTTCCATATTTCTCCTGCCTATGCTTTTTTTCCCACCCACCTTTGCCTAACAGTATGAAGCTACACACAGATTGGCAAGTGAGATGCCAAAAGTATTTGAAAAGCCTACTGAGTGCTGGGCATGAGAACATGTCTCATGTTATCTTTCTGCTATTGGCATAAGATTTGGACTGATTTAGACAGCACTTCTTGTCCAGCTTTAAAACACCAAGACCTGGGACTTCTGGATCCCCTCTTACTCTTGAATATTCGCTTAATACTCCAAAGTTAAATTTTTCCATCTCTAGCTGTTTAATGGATTGGCCCATCTCAGTTTACCTGTCTGCCGATGAATATTTGTGAATTCACATTGCATATTGCACTGGACTTGGCAGCTCTGGAGGTACTTTAGCTGGTTCAGAAGAAGTTGTTGGACTTCCAACCGCCATTTCTATGATTCTATGATAAGTGTTTTCCTTTTTCTGCAGGAGAAAAAGTGGCCTCGGACTTGGCAGCTCTGGAGGTACTTTAGCTGCTTCAGGAGAAGTAGTTGGACTTCCAACTGCCATTTCTATGATTCTATGATAAGTCTTTTCCTTTTTCTGGAGGAGAAAAAGTGGCCATAGTGTTTAAGCCACTTCTATCTGATGTCTTAAATTCAGCGTAGGTCCTTCTGGGGACATTTCTATGGAGATTGAAACCTTTGGCAGAGGGTCAGAAAGCAGGGTTTGGGGCAGTGATTCCTGTAACTGCCACAGCAAGTTTGTCAGTCGGTGCCCACATCAGTGTCATGGCTGGTGCCGCCGTAGGGAGCTGAGCTGCGTTTTGCTGGAAGCTGGGCAGGTTTGGAAAGGGGACATTGGCTGTCTGGGCAGACAGCTGGTATGGTGAGGTGGTTTTGCAGCAAGTCTGAATCTCCTTCTTGCAAGTGCCGAGAGCGACTACTGCCAATGAACCACTTTCCTGACAAGAGGTCAGGGTCTGTTTTCTGCTTTGCTGCCATTTCTTTCATAAGCCACTTTACTCATGCAGTAGAAGGGAGAAGCTTCGATTTTCTTTGCAGGATCCAGGAGAACCCACTTGCTTCTGAAGCGCTCGGGCACTGTGAGATTGAGTTGGAATAAATTTCTTGCTGCTTTTGTAGGTATGAGAAAGATGGAACAGAGATGAGCAGCAAAACTAATTGCAGGTTTCTAATCTTGCTACATGTAAAGATGATGGCATTGTCTCTTGGAGCAGAGATACTTTGGGATTACTTTTGATTGTCACTTGGTGCACTTGTCACAAGACAAAGTTTCGATCTGTAGTGCATGTCCTGATGAGGTTTGAGGTTTAAGGGCTTGGCTCTTGTTTAGGTGAATAATAAATGTCACCGAATAATAAATGTCTCCACAGATTTCAGTAAAATCTACACTCTATGTAAAATCTCTCGGTTGAGCTGATCACCCTTGCCCACCTTGCATGTGGCTGGCTGGAGGAGTATGCAGTGCCCACAGACGAGGGACTGTGGAAGGGCTGTTCATGTGCTGATACCATGGGAGGTGGAGCAGTAAGAGTTGGAACTTGCTATGACTTGCAGGGGAAGTAGATACATGAGGCAAGGTGACAGCAAAAAGCACCTAAGTGCAAACAATACCCATCTGTATCCACTACATCTAGTTGCTCATTAATTACTATTGCTAGCATCATAGCAGAGGGCAATTTCTACTGTTCTGTTTCCCTTGCATATACCTCCTGTGTCCAGAGAAGGGATTCCTTATGGTCTTAACCAGATCTCAACCATGAGTGGTGCCAAGGCTGATGTGTCCCAGTAAGCTGAAACAGATTTCTGACCAGAACTTAGCTAAAACTCATCTTCAGTTCAGTGGCACACCGCCGCCAGTCATGCTGTAAATTGCTATTATTTTTTCCCAAGTTTAACCTTTCCTATGAATGGCTTGCTGAGATTTTGAAGTCAGCTGAAATTGACGTAACCTGTGTGTAACCCAAGAGATGGCTACAGCAACACACAATGCAATGGGTTCAACACTCCAACCCATACTTAGGTGAAACCCCTGCTGATGCTAATGGATATTGTCATCAATAAGATGTTTGTTGTGCTTCCCTTCCAAAAGCAAAGCAAAGATGACATTTACAGTGCAGAAATCCCCATGGAGTTAGTAACTGTAGGAGTAGCCCTTTTAGACTGCGTGATTAAGGACTGAAATTGCTAGCTGAATAGAGAGTCAGGTCTCCAAAGGGGAAACAAAAGAACATCAGATCTTTTAAATGAATAAAGATGAATGAATATATTGGCTACAGACCAGGATACAGCATTACTACAATCAACATAATCCTTCCTTAATGAATTGCCATCTACTGGAGTGCATTTGTTAAGAAAAAGACCTTAAAAGCAGGATTCTCCATTAGTTGCCTATTGGAAACGATGCCTCAAGGATACAGTGTTTTACAAGCAATTCCCTGGGTTGATTCTGGGATCACCCTCACTAAAAATGACTTCCTATGGAGGGTAACCTAGACGTGAAATTCAAAAGGAAGGATAGTGCTGATTAAAAGCAGATCTTCTATAAGCAGACAGTACTTCATGAAATCCCATTTACAGCTCTTTGATCCTTATGAAAGGATTTTAAGCAAGCATTCCTCATGGGAAGGATGTCTTTCTTCTTTTGCCATTAAGTTTAAAAATGTTCCTTATTTGTAAGTACTTTGCTAAAAGCAAGGTAATTTAATGGTATTGTATCACAGCTGGGTCTGAATCTGACCAGCTCTGACAATAGGCAACCACACGCAAAAAAAAAAGAAAAATTATATCTCTTGTATATTGTGGGAAATAACTCTCCAAGCACAGAAGCACAGAGGAGCTCTGAGTGTCTCCCTCCATTGTCTGCCAGCAGGACTTTTGCCTTTGAGAAACTGCTTCCTTGCAAATAGTCATCTCGTGAAGATTTGGATAATCAAGAACACAAATTTCAGCCTGTGGCTAGTGACCCTTCCTTCTAAATTGGGGATGCCCTGCCTTTTCTAACTCTCAGTGGCCTTTTAAAGCCCTAGCAACAAAGGATTCTGCCTCTCAAATGCTAAAAAAGTAAAGATGAATGCCTTGGCTGGAAGTGTGATAATGTAGCCTAATGCCTTCTTATGTCTATTGCCTTTAATCTGATGTCTTTTAAACCACATGCATTTATAGGCAGAGAACTGGAAATACAGGTGGATTTGGAATGTAAACTGTTTTCAGTTGGTTATTTAGCATAAAACCCTTAGTCATCTTCAGGACCATTGACTAATCTGGATTTTAGAGAATACAGCCATTGTTGCCCTGGAGATGTAAGGACAATGGTATATTTTAATAAGTCCTTAGAATTACGAAAAAGCTGAAATCACTGCTGAGTGCTTCCTCCTCCTTTAGGCCTGGAAAACCTGGGGCTAAGATTGTTGCAAAGACTTTTTCAGTTGGCAAAGGCTGCAATGCAGCAATCATGAAAGTCTAAATGCAAGAATGAAGCCACGCTTAGACCCATATGCTGGGTATGTTATATGAAGTCCGTTGTAGTTAAATTGTAAGGCAAAATGTAAATAGTTAAAAAGACGTGATTTACTTGGTTTAGAGATGAAGATATAATAGGTAGACATTCAATTTGTGGAAGAAAAGCAAGAATGTAATAGCATATATCAGAATCGCAGTCTGGACAGATTCTGCAATTTGATGAAAACACTGCTCTTGAAATCTCTTTGAATCCTTGTGTATGGTTAGAATGCATAATGGCAGATTCAGTCTGTCTTTTTTTTTCCTTCAAACTCCATTTTGTACAATAGAGGTGTGGTTTACTCTGAAAGGTGCCTGCAGGTGCAGTACCCTGAATATTGGTACTGAAGAGAAGCGTGTGCTTTGCTGTAACTTGTGCTGCATTGTATTTTGACATGCTGCACCAATTGGAGATAATATTTGTGCAGTAAATCTTGTATCAGAAGATGGCAGTTTCTGTTGCTATAGAAGCAGACTGAGAACTGCATGTGTAAAAATTTTATTTATTTGAATTTTGTTCTGTGTAATATTTTTAAATACCTCTAGCTCTGAGTGGAGCAGGTAAATGAAAAATTTTAAATTTCTTTGCAATTGTTCCTGCTCTAACATTCGAATCTAACATTTGGGTCATAGTTACAAATAACGCAGAGTACTGACCAAAGAAAACAATTTCATTTGAAATTGTGGAGCCTGCTGCAGATTTTGGGACCGCAGCAGGGCTCAGGCTCCTCAGCTGGCAGGTTGATGCAGATGATGCTCGTCTCTGCTGGCCTCGTACCATTGGGGAGCCTAGGAAAATACGGACACGCTTCAGAAGAGCTGAGCCAAGCCGATTTAAAAATTGCAGCAAAACAGGCAATTTGTACAAATCGTGCCAGTCACCAGCTTCCACCAGTTTCTTGTTGCTCTGGCTGTAGTGCAAACAATAGTTGTGAGGGAGCGAAAGCCACCGCCTCGTGTCTGAGCAGCTGGCCCCTCCTCCTGCAGCAAAGGATGCTGAGGTTGTGGCATCTCCTTCTGCTGCCATCAAAATTGCTGTCGTGCTGCAGACTGAACCCGTGCCTCTGCTGCCGGATTAAGCAGGGGAAGCCGGAGCAGGATTAGCAAAATATCACCAGGAAAGCAGTGCGTGGGGTTTGAAGGTGAAGAGCTGTGAATAATAGGAAAGGCTGCATGATCACTCGTCAGCCAGTGGAGCCGGGAGGTGCCGGAGCGCTTGTAAAATGGAGCTGCAGGGAGACAGCAGATAAGCATCATTCTGCGGTGCTGATGCTGTGTCACAGCCAGGCACGAGGCCTGGAAGCAAACAGCTTTTCGCTGATGGAGCTGCATGGTTGCAACAGTGATGGGTGGAGGAGAAAGAAGCACCTGGGGCTCCCCCACCCCGCAGTGAGTGCTGAGCAATGGCAGGGATTTACAGCCCTGCTTTCCGCACCTCCCTTCCCAATGAGAGCAGTTGGGGTTTTTTTTCCCCCTTCTTGAATCTTGGCACCTCATGAATTGCTCAATTTATACGTTCAATATAATACCCCCTCTCTGTTTTGCTGTGTTCCCGCTGTCTGACCTCGGCAGGCTGGAGGGAGGAGAATGTCCCGACAGCTTTTCCAGGAGAAGCTGGGCTGGCAGCTTCTCGTGCCAGGCAATGCACTGAAAACTTGGTATGGAGCCCTTAGGGGCTCAGTGGCCAGGGCACCAGTGACTGAGACATCTGTTAGGTGAATATGAAGGTGACAGCCACCCTGTAAAGGCTTACGCTATTGTCACCTCCTGAGCAGAGTAATGAGCACGTTGTTTGTGCTGTGAGAGCACCCAAAGGTCACCCAAGTGGCTGAGGGCACATCCAAGTGGCTGAGGGCACATCCCAGAGCCAGGCAAAGAAAACATCCTTCCTGGAGGGATTTACAGCCAGGAAGGGGAAATACAGGCCAGGGCTGCCTGATCGATTCATGAGCTTCAGGTCACTCCTCCACCCACCATCCCTCTGCTTTCCCTCAGGTGCTACAGAGCATGGAACGTTGGCCAGGTAGAAGGGGACTTCTGTCCCTAATTTTTCTGGACATTTGGCTCTTGGTAAGAAAACTGCAAGCTGCCTCACCTGACATCAGGCCCCTGGTAAATAGGAAATGGCCCCTGACCATGCACAGCCGGGCTGCGTGCCTGAGGGGGCTAACCTGCTTCACAGACCCCCTCCTGTGTGTGTGTGCCCAGATTTCTCTCCAGGATTTCACTGCCACAAGCACTGGTGACCTAAAACAGGGCAGGGGGGTCCTGGCATCGGTGGCCGTGGCAGCAGTGCAGGGTGGCAGCCTCCCTTTGCCCTCAGGCCCGTGCTTGGGCCTGTGGTGGGGGCTGAATGCTCACGTGCTGGCCAAGAGTCTGCATGAAAGTTTATTTCATGAAGCGTGTGGCAAATTGCTTGCCAACTTTAACCCAGGCTTCCCTAAAAGTTCACTGTCTGTGTGAGTTTTTTTCCAGTGTGTTCATGGAAATGCATCTATGTGTGCTGCCGGGGTGTCCATGTGGCACTGAAACCCCACCCGGGATGCTCGTGCCCATCAGCAGCATCTCTGTAAAGATACCCTGCTTTGCCTGTGCTCCTGGCTTGCAGCTCGAGCTGTCTGTAGCTGGTTGAGAAAAGTTCCAACAAAACCCTTTTCCTTCTGAGTTTGCTGATTTGCTGGAATGGAAATGTATGTCAGAGATGTTGCCACATCTGTCATGTCCTGAGGAAAGCTGGGCAAGGTTCCATGGCACCCTCGCTGGTGGCTCAAAAAAAAAAACCCTGGCGGGTTTTTTTGTCAGCCTCATCTTCCATGGCTTCCTATTCCTGGCTGGGGGCAACCTTAGCCACAGGCCAGCTCAGGTGCAGGAGCTGCTCCCTTTTGCAACAATTTTGAACAGTTTGCATTTGCTACTGAGTGGGAAGGTGTCAAGAATTAAAACGTTGGCAGTCCTCATAAAGTGCAGTTTTCTTTCTTCACCAGAATTTCTCAGACCATCCAAAATTCTGAATAAAGCGAGACTTTGTAGCTAAACATTCAGTAATCCTTTATATACTGTGAGTGAGGCTTAATTTAATGGATGACTCACATAATTGAGTGCTTTATTGAAACTGCATTTGTATCCTTTTTAGTTTCAGATTATTCTAATACTATATAATTATATAATGCATTAATATATTAATATATTCTATATTAATATATAGAATATAACAATAATATTCTAGTTTTGCTACTTATATATGTATATTTCTATATAAAAACATATAAAATCCTGATGTCTACAATTATTTTGGGGGGTTGTATTTCTGCTTTATTTTAGTCTGTCTTATTTTCCCAGCCTGTTAACATTTTTTCCTATTTATTGTGCATCTTCTCCTGTTTTAAAAGAAATGAAATGTAGAACATCTTGATGAACGCGCAGATTTTTTGACTCATTAGCAGTGACAGATGCAGTGCTCTGGTAACGTTCCCTGCCCGTATCAATAAGCCCTTGCTTCTTGTAATTGGGACAGTATTAATGTCCAGGGAGGCAAATGAATGAGCTTAGAAAGAGCTCACTCACAAGATGGTGGTCTCTGCAGGTCAGCAGGCAGTGCAGTAAATCATCATGGTGAGGAGGTGCAACTGCCAGCATTTGGCAAAATCACTTACTGCCATTCAGGCTGCTGGTTCACAAGTCCCACAATTACAAGTGACAGCAGCGAGGCTGGGGAGAGAACAGGGAGCCTGCTCTGGCAAATTCCAGACTCTGGACTTGCCTTTGTCTCCATCCTGCAACAAGAGGGTACCAACATCTGAGGCAGGTCCTGGGGGCATATTTTGTAGTCGTTCTGTGCCTTGGTCCCCCCCCGGCTATGCACCCACCCCTGCCAAGGGTCATCTTGCTGCTGCATCACATGGAGAAACGCCTCAGACCTTCTGTGTTCATACTCTTTCGTCATGGATTGTATTTAAATTGTCTTCCCCCCTACTTTTTCCCCTTAAAATGTCTGTTCCTCCCTTTTTGCTTTGCTAGAATGATACAGAGGGCTATAGAGGCTTCAAACCTCCAAAATGTTCAAATACAAACTGAAAAGTAAATATGCTAAATATAACTGAGAAGTTATATTGAAGAAAGATTGTTGTAACATCCCTTACTCTGACTTAGCTCTTTTTAATTAGTAAGTTTTTAGAAGGTCTCTGTCATTGTCCTGGTTTTATAGATGAGGAACTGTAGCAACTTGCTTAATTGTTTTCTAAACTGGGAACTTGGGACACGCATGGTTTATATGCATGAGTCATCCTGTAATTGGGAACTGAGTCTGGAGTCAGGAGTATAAAGTTATTGTTCAGTAAGCCAAGAAAATAATTTACAATAAATGGCTTTTTTATATATGAATGGGAAAAAAAGGTTCTGACTGCTTTAGGGTTTTCCAGGATTCATAGTCACTTGGCAAAAAGTCTTTCCAAAAGCATGGAGTTACAGACTTTCCCCATCTCTGGCTAGGTGGTAGAGTGCTGGCGTTTTCCCTATGGCTTCTTTGATGAGGGAGTTAAATATCGATTCCCAGAGACATGCAGTGGTAAAATTTGCTTTCTATAAAATCTATTTTTTGAGAACAGAGTGTAACCATTTGAGTAGAGAAAAATGGAAGCAGATGATTGTTGTGAACAGTGCCCCAGCAGACTTGATATTTGAACAGTTCTTTATGGGAAAAAATGTTTGCTTTCTGGCACTTTTTAAAATAGCAGGAGGCAGTATCTCTCTCTGCTGTTTGTGTGGTATTTCGGGGAAACCAAACTTTTGAGGCTGCCCTCCTAGCCTCATTCATGGAGTGAGTGAGATATGGCGTGGGGAGCCTCAGTGCAGAGTGGCCTCAACTGACCAGCAGCCTCTCACCTGCAGGAATCACAAATTAGACAATTGGTTCTTCATGCCCAGTGGGAACTAGATTTTGGGCGGTTGGTCTGTAACAGAGTACATGAGGTGCAAGCTGTGGGCCGTGTCCCTTAGCCACCTCGGTGGAGCGGCCGAGTTGACCCTGCTGAGCTGACGTTGCTTAAAGCAGCTTCCCTGGGCAGGAATTTCTGCAGTACAGAGCTCAGCAGCCTCTCCTGTCCTTTTCCCTTCCAATTGCAAGCTCTTCCAAGGGTGTGGGGAGTCCCATGTGAGCTCAGCTTGGCCATTCCAGTGTTGGGCAGTTTATTCTGGGTGTTTCTCTTCCCTTTTGGCCTTTGTAGAATTAGGTGGTGTTAAAAAGAGGATGTAGCAGGATTTCAAGCGTTCCCATGTGCAATGAGTTCTGCTTTGAGGAAAAAAGACTGTGATGGCCATGTGGCCTCATGTTCCAAAAGTCAGAAATAAACACTCAGTGAAACTGTGGTTTTCCTCTCTGCTGTCTATGTACTCACCTGAATCTATGGCATAGACCTTTATATAGGGTAAGTGCTTTGATGTTAATGGCTTTCTATATAACATAAGCCTATTTGGTATCATCAATACATTATTATGTTTATTTATTTCAACAAACCCACATTTCTTCCTTTTTTTCTTTCCCCAGAGTGACCGGCTACTCATTAAAGGTGGAAGAATTATCAATGATGACCACTCCTTCTATGCAGACATATACCTTGAAGATGGACTTATAAAGTTGGTTTTTTAAAATACTGAACTTTTTTTTGCATGCCTGTTAGTACAGACTACTGTGATTTCTTGGTGGTGCTGACCTGCAGTCTTGCAGCCAGCGTCTTGGTTACCTCTAGAGGTGGGGCCAGAGCAGAGGAGTGTTTAATTATGAAATTCTGCCATTTTATCTTTACTAAGATTAGATAAGTAGAAAATTCCTTTGCTGTAAGCTGAAGGTATTTGCTTTTCAAACAGCCAAGGCAAGGAGGCTCTCTCAAGAAGTAATGCTGAGGACAATGGATATTTTTGAGTCCTTGTATGACAGAAGGCGGATTACAGCTTTTTTCCCCCACCCCTAATCAGGGTGAATGCAGCCAGGCTCTGAAAGATTGCACGGCACAGAAATATGCCTCGTGCTGCACGGCTTAGTGGAGATGGGGGTCTCTAGTTTTGCCAAGCTACGTAGTGCGTACAAGTGCTCTGGTGTATACAAACATCAAAGCCTTTTTCTTGACTGCTAAACATTTCCACTAGTGACCTAACAAGTTTGGTCTCCAGAGGCTATGATTTTAATGCACAGAAATGTAATTATGGTTATCTGGTAAATAATTCATTACCTACTTGTTTTCAGAGCTCCTTTTCATGAGAATATACCATCAGATTAAAAGTCCAGTTCTTTATACATTTGTGGCTACTTACATTATTCATAATTCAGGTTATTATAACATGAAAAATACTGAAGACTTTTATCCATGGACTGTGCAGTTTTCTTTTTAATACTTCACTCTGCCTTTCCAGTTGTAGTGTTACTTGCATTGCAGAAGTGGCAAAAGGAGCATATTGTTTTAAATGGAGAAGGCACAAAATTTTGAATGTTTATCTTTTTTTTTAATAGCAACAATCAACCATATTGTGCTCTCTTTGCTAGGTTTTTTAGTTGACTTTTTCTGTGCTTTTGTTTGTTCAGATGCAAATTTCCAAAAACATATAAAATCCTGATGTCTACAATTATTTTGGGGGGTTGTATTTCTGCTTTATTTTAGTCTGTCTTATTTTCCCAGCCTGTTAACATTTTTTCCTATTTATTGTGCATCTTCTCCTGTTTTAAAAGAAATGAAATGTAGAACATCTTGATGAACGCGCAGATTTTTTGACTCATTAGCAGTGACAGATGCAGTGCTCTGGTAACGTTCCCTGCCCGTATCAATAAGCCCTTGCTTCTTGTAATTGGGACAGTATTAATGTCCAGGGAGGCAAATGAATGAGCTTAGAAAGAGCTCACTCACAAGATGGTGGTCTCTGCAGGTCAGCAGGCAGTGCAGTAAATCATCATGGTGAGGAGGTGCAACTGCCAGCATTTGGCAAAATCACTTACTGCCATTCAGGCTGCTGGTTCACAAGTCCCACAATTACAAGTGACAGCAGCGAGGCTGGGGAGAGAACAGGGAGCCTGCTCTGGCAAATTCCAGACTCTGGACTTGCCTTTGTCTCCATCCTGCAACAAGAGGGTACCAACATCTGAGGCAGGTCCTGGGGGCATATTTTGTAGTCGTTCTGTGCCTTGGTCCCCCCCCGGCTATGCACCCACCCCTGCCAAGGGTCATCTTGCTGCTGCATCACATGGAGAAACGCCTCAGACCTTCTGTGTTCATACTCTTTCGTCATGGATTGTATTTAAATTGTCTTCCCCCCTACTTTTTCCCCTTAAAATGTCTGTTCCTCCCTTTTTGCTTTGCTAGAATGATACAGAGGGCTATAGAGGCTTCAAACCTCCAAAATGTTCAAATACAAACTGAAAAGTAAATATGCTAAATATAACTGAGAAGTTATATTGAAGAAAGATTGTTGTAACATCCCTTACTCTGACTTAGCTCTTTTTAATTAGTAAGTTTTTAGAAGGTCTCTGTCATTGTCCTGGTTTTATAGATGAGGAACTGTAGCAACTTGCTTAATTGTTTTCTAAACTGGGAACTTGGGACACGCATGGTTTATATGCATGAGTCATCCTGTAATTGGGAACTGAGTCTGGAGTCAGGAGTATAAAGTTATTGTTCAGTAAGCCAAGAAAATAATTTACAATAAATGGCTTTTTTATATATGAATGGGAAAAAAAGGTTCTGACTGCTTTAGGGTTTTCCAGGATTCATAGTCACTTGGCAAAAAGTCTTTCCAAAAGCATGGAGTTACAGACTTTCCCCATCTCTGGCTAGGTGGTAGAGTGCTGGCGTTTTCCCTATGGCTTCTTTGATGAGGGAGTTAAATATCGATTCCCAGAGACATGCAGTGGTAAAATTTGCTTTCTATAAAATCTATTTTTTGAGAACAGAGTGTAACCATTTGAGTAGAGAAAAATGGAAGCAGATGATTGTTGTGAACAGTGCCCCAGCAGACTTGATATTTGAACAGTTCTTTATGGGAAAAAATGTTTGCTTTCTGGCACTTTTTAAAATAGCAGGAGGCAGTATCTCTCTCTGCTGTTTGTGTGGTATTTCGGGGAAACCAAACTTTTGAGGCTGCCCTCCTAGCCTCATTCATGGAGTGAGTGAGATATGGCGTGGGGAGCCTCAGTGCAGAGTGGCCTCAACTGACCAGCAGCCTCTCACCTGCAGGAATCACAAATTAGACAATTGGTTCTTCATGCCCAGTGGGAACTAGATTTTGGGCGGTTGGTCTGTAACAGAGTACATGAGGTGCAAGCTGTGGGCCGTGTCCCTTAGCCACCTCGGTGGAGCGGCCGAGTTGACCCTGCTGAGCTGACGTTGCTTAAAGCAGCTTCCCTGGGCAGGAATTTCTGCAGTACAGAGCTCAGCAGCCTCTCCTGTCCTTTTCCCTTCCAATTGCAAGCTCTTCCAAGGGTGTGGGGAGTCCCATGTGAGCTCAGCTTGGCCATTCCAGTGTTGGGCAGTTTATTCTGGGTGTTTCTCTTCCCTTTTGGCCTTTGTAGAATTAGGTGGTGTTAAAAAGAGGATGTAGCAGGATTTCAAGCGTTCCCATGTGCAATGAGTTCTGCTTTGAGGAAAAAAGACTGTGATGGCCATGTGGCCTCATGTTCCAAAAGTCAGAAATAAACACTCAGTGAAACTGTGGTTTTCCTCTCTGCTGTCTATGTACTCACCTGAATCTATGGCATAGACCTTTATATAGGGTAAGTGCTTTGATGTTAATGGCTTTCTATATAACATAAGCCTATTTGGTATCATCAATACATTATTATGTTTATTTATTTCAACAAACCCACATTTCTTCCTTTTTTTCTTTCCCCAGAGTGACCGGCTACTCATTAAAGGTGGAAGAATTATCAATGATGACCACTCCTTCTATGCAGACATATACCTTGAAGATGGACTTATAAAGTTGGTTTTTTAAAATACTGAACTTTTTTTTGCATGCCTGTTAGTACAGACTACTGTGATTTCTTGGTGGTGCTGACCTGCAGTCTTGCAGCCAGCGTCTTGGTTACCTCTAGAGGTGGGGCCAGAGCAGAGGAGTGTTTAATTATGAAATTCTGCCATTTTATCTTTACTAAGATTAGATAAGTAGAAAATTCCTTTGCTGTAAGCTGAAGGTATTTGCTTTTCAAACAGCCAAGGCAAGGAGGCTCTCTCAAGAAGTAATGCTGAGGACAATGGATATTTTTGAGTCCTTGTATGACAGAAGGCGGATTACAGCTTTTTTCCCCCACCCCTAATCAGGGTGAATGCAGCCAGGCTCTGAAAGATTGCACGGCACAGAAATATGCCTCGTGCTGCACGGCTTAGTGGAGATGGGGGTCTCTAGTTTTGCCAAGCTACGTAGTGCGTACAAGCGCTCTGATGTATACAAACATCAAAGCCTTTTTCTTGACTGCTAAACATTTCCACTAGTGACCTAACAAGTTTGGTCTCCAGAGGCTATGATTTTAATGCACAGAAATGTAATTATGGTTATCTGGTAAATAATTCATTACCTACTTGTTTTCAGAGCTCCTTTTCATGAGAATATACCATCAGATTAAAAGTCCAGTTCTTTATACATTTGTGGCTACTTACATTATTCATAATTCAGGTTATTATAACATGAAAAATACTGAAGACTTTTATCCATGGACTGTGCAGTTTTCTTTTTAATACTTCACTCTGCCTTTCCAGTTGTAGTGTTACTTGCATTGCAGAAGTGGCAAAAGGAGCATATTGTTTTAAATGGAGAAGGCACAAAATTTTGAATGTTTATCTTTTTTTTTAATAGCAACAATCAACCATATTGTGCTCTCTTTGCTAGGTTTTTTAGTTGACTTTTTCTGTGCTTTTGTTTGTTCAGATGCAAATGGTAACACTTCTGAGCATCAGAACTGATTTAGCAACTAAGGGCATGAGATGCTGAAAGTCTGAAACTGCTGTGAATTTTTGTCCTTGATGCCAGAAATGCAACGGTACTGGGCAGGCAGCTTGACAATGCCAAGCTTTTGGCTGCCCTTGTTAAGTGCGTAGACTCCCTCTGAAATCCATGCTTGGATCCATACCTCCAGAAAGTATCTCAGAAAGTACCAGTTAGCTAGGATTAATAATGAATAGACAGGCAAGATCTTAGTTTTTAAAATGCCTTTGTCTTTGCCCAAGGAGACAAGTTTACTATTCAACACTCTGAGTTGTGCCTGGTTTCCTGGATTTAGATGACCTGAGATTTTTCTTGGTAAACTGCACAAAAAGTTCTGCTCTGAAAAATAAGCTAATTTGTGAGGGCAGCCTGGTGTGAGATGGGCTTGGGTCCTAACTGTATCCAGGTGATAAATTCTACAGTCTAGGAAAGCGCTATATTTTGTGGGATTGGTCTCTTATAGGTTGTCCAGAACTGCCCATTCTGTCTAAGTATTTAACGTAGCTGTTAAATGTTGCTCAAGATCCTTCGTAGCAGGACCTTGAACCTCGGGCATCCACATTTTGTTTGATGTCCTGACTCTCCAGCTGCAGGTCCTGCTGGTGATACAGAATTCTTTCCGCAGAATGGAGCAGACACCAAACCACTCAGGCCAGAACAGGCAGCAGTGTCCCAGTTTTGCTAGGATATAAAAGATCTGGGTTAATTTTCTTAGTCTGCAGTGGAAACTGATTGGATAAGAGAGAGTCGGGTTTCTCTTGCAGGCTAATGAAATGAATAGCTTCTTTTAACGTTTATGTCCCTGCAGATTGTCCTGCAGAGAGGAATGTAGATATAACCTTGAATGTGTTTGAACATTAGCTATAGTTTGGAGGATGTTAGATGCTTTTTCCTAACTGTCATTGCTCAAACTGGCTCTCTGGGTACAAGGGAGCAGTGGTACATGTGGATTTTTCCTAGCTGAAACTTAAGCCCTGGGCACTGATGGCAGCTGAGAGGCAGTCTCTGGTATCTAAATACTAACTTAGATAGTTAGTAATTTAAATTACCATTGGCACGTAAATAATATATTTTGCTTACATCTCTCCTGTCTCTGTTACCCACATGAGGAAATGAACCCCAGTCTCTGTGCTAAGCAGAGATAACACAGTCTGGTGCCTGCTGTCCTGCTCCCTCCCTGGTCAGGGGTAGGGTTGGGTCCCTCTGGGCTGGAGGGGACTAACGAGTGTGCAGGATGTGTGACTGGGGATGGGGTCTCCAGAGCTGGGCAGGTGACAAGACAAGGTAGAGGAAGCCTCAGACGCCTAAAAGAGATCTGGGCTTGATAATGACAGAAATGACCCCACGGAGTCCTGAGGGGAGGTTTTCAGCTTTAGCTTATGGAGAGTTGAAGCCTGATGTTTCCATTGTGCTTTAATCGGCTCGTATATAAGAGAATTTGCCAGCTTGTTCCACTGAAGATTACAGATAGCATCAATTTGCCATGAATCTGAATTTTCTGGTTGCTGGTGCATCAGAAAACCAGCTCAACCATTTATACAGTGTTAGAATACAGTTATCTGCACTATTGTATTTTTTCACCCACAAGTAACGGAACCCCATTCTTATTAACATACACTTAGCATTAATGGGTGAGCAATTCAGGAATCCTGTCACATTATCTCTTACTCTGTGTTCTAGTCAGAACAAAAAGTAACCTTGAACGCCAGTGAAGATCAGCCTTCTCCCAGCCTTGATCTTGATACCAGGGCAAGAGATGAGACAGGCTCCTGACAGGTAATAGTGCAGAATCATCCACCAAGACCGTTTGGTCCCATGTCACTTCAGCATGGATGACTTCAGCTTTTGCCAAATGAGCTGTTACTCAACCGTACACTGAAAATAATGAGCAGTGAGTCATCAGAAAAACTTCACTACATGCTTAGCACTCTTTCACTTTATTAGAGTATGTGTCTTCACGAGTAGGGAACTGGTAGATACTGATTGTGGAAGAAAATAAAAATTATTTGCTTTTGCATTTTTGTGTAGGTTTTTCTTTAATGTTATTTTCAGAAGGTGTGGTAGTCCTTGGAGTGCAATTCTTCCTTAGACATATTTGAAGGAGATTGGTCATAGTACATTTTTGGTTTCCCAGGTCAGTTTTTTAGCCACACAGACGCAGTGCAAAGGTTTAGGATTGTTCTGGTGCAAAACTTGGGAGGGGATTCAACGAACAAAAATTAGTGCATCTCCATTATTGTATGTGGGGCTACCTACCTTTCTACAAACGTTCAGTCTGCTCAAGGATTGGAACCCCTTACGCGAGTCAAGTTTTAACAGCAGACAGACATGGAGCAGTATGGCTTCAAGCCGTGAATATTATCAGCTCTCCCAAGCAAGCCCTTTTGGATTTGTTTGGCGCTGAGACCCTGGCTTGGGAGGCTGGTGGGGAGTTTGCTCACCAAACGGCTCTGCTTCCCTCCAGCCAAAACCCAGAGCACCAGGGGAGCCGAGCTGCCGGAGGTGACATTTTTGCATAGCATATGAAACAAATTCTTGACCTCTTGGGGCTGTTTATTAACTCTGGCGGGTTGGCCAAATTCCAATGTGAATAATTATCCCTGTTGTTTCCAGTGGTATTAATTAACAGTTATATTCATTTTTGGTTCTAGCGTGGTGCGATTGGCTGTTAATCAGTCGCTGGGTTTGCTCTGTAGGTGGGAGTTGCATTTTAACACGGGAGAAATACATTCAGCAGCTCAGATGCCTGGGGTATTTGTTTAGCTGTGGATAAATGGTTTTTTATCCCAGACAAAAGGAAATTAAGACAAGGACTGTGTGTCTGTAATAGGAGATAAACTAAGTGAACTTGAACTACCTCATAGTTATCCCTAAGCCCAAATATATTACTGTGTAAGAGGGCAGAGACATGGCTTCCACACATGCACTTTTTCTGTTTGGCACCATGCAAAGTAGACAATAAAATTGTGATGTGATGTGGCTTTGAAAGTTAAAGGTTAGTTTACTCGTAGTTGTCTCCACGAATGCTAAAAGTATTTTGGCTGTAATTGTCTGGAGTTTGCTTGACACCAGCATTTAATCAGATTAATATTTTTAATAGCGAAAAAACATATCCTGTTTTGAAGACCTGAAGGGAAAAAGATTACAACAGTTAATGAATATTTTTCCACACAGTTGTGGAGAATGTTTCACTAAGTTTTAATTTTAAGAGGAGGATAAAGAATATGTGACGTGGTAGATTAAAGGTGTTTGGGTCTCTTAAATATGTATTTCTATATTATATATATAGAAATATATATATATAATATATATATAATATATTATATTTCTTTTTAAGGATAAATTTGCATTGCTTGGTTACAAAGTAATTATAAATCCTCTCTGATGTGCCTTGTGCTTCTACCATATATTTACAATTCCAGCTGTCATATTTGATCTATGTTTTTCTGTTTTCATTTAAGAACTTAATATACAAAACCGGAGCTCCCAAGAGAGCGTTGACTGTACATACTTGATATTGTTTAAAGATAGGAGTCATATAAGAAACATAATCAATTGTTAATGCTGGTGCATTACAGCTTCTTTATTGGCCGCTAGGGCAACGCAAAGCATCCTGAGCACTGGGCCCAGCTCCGCAGGCTGGGATGCTTTGCAGAGTGGGTGTTTGAGCTTCACCTTTCTCTTGGGGTCCCAGTTCTTTCTGTATGGCCCCTGGGCCCCTCTCCCCTACGTGCCTCAAATACCTTCTTTGTTTAAATACATTAATATTTGCTTATCTTGCTGCCTAGGCAAATAGGAGAGAATCTGATTGTTCCTGGAGGGGTCAAGACCATAGAGGCTAATGGGCGCATGGTTATTCCTGGGGGAATAGACGTCAACACTTACCTACAAAAGCCCTACCAAGGAATGACTGCTGTTGATGACTTCTATCAAGGCACAAAAGCAGCGCTAGCAGGGGGCACCACCATGATCAGTGAGTACTAGCAATACTAACCCTTCCCACCGCAGGCTGAAGCTCGGGTAGCACATGTGGGGATAGCTACAGGAGGCTCCATACCGATCTTCTGCAATGAATCTTCAAATTTCTGGGCATGGTGTTGGAGATCCATTCATCATTGTCACACAGGGCTGGCCTGAAAATGAACCTGCCCTCAGACAGCAACAGCACCATGAGGAATTGTCTCTTGGATTTTCCTCCGAAATGCAGAACAAGCACTGAGAGATAATACACCTACTCTTGGGATTTTTGAAAAACGGTGTAGTAAGCATAGGGCACAGAAAATCTGACAAAGATTCACTGTTCCCACCTAGTAATATTTCAGGGGCTTTGGGAAGAAAAAGGTGCTTATTTATGAACTTGGATTTGGCACCAGGAATTGAGGAAGTCCTTACTAGAGACATCCTGCAGGAACATCATTCTTGGTGGAAGGGAGAAGGGTTTCCAGTTGTTAAAGACCCTTCTGTGTACCAGATGGCAGGACAAGAGTTATCTTTTTCCTATGAACAGTGGCTTGGCCCTTGGTCAGACTTTGTGAGGCAGTTGTTCAGGTGACATATATTGTCTTAGTTTCCTTGTGCAGAGCAGCTTCCCAGTGGGGTTCTACTCCCAACAAATTGGCATGTGGCTTTTTTTGCTGATTGGTGTTATCTATTATCTATGTTCAGCAACAAGTATCAGCTGAAAGGATCGCTGGCAATAAGCACAAAATACACTGCTGTTCATTACTTTTGTTAATAATTTTTTCAGTGTATATTCATCAGCTGAGGCTTCCAGTGCAGCGTTAGGTCTGCAAATGCCACTGGTAAGCTCACCTTGCTTTGTTTCCATGCTAAGTTTTGACCTAGCCCTGCAAAGACAAGAATACATGTTTATTTTATGTAGGTAAACATTGTGGCATCATCAGATGCAGAAAGCCTCCAGACAGTGAGGCTGCATAGTTGCAGCCCACTCGATTTGCCATATAGTGTGGCTGAGTGTTTGTGCTCTGCATCATCTCTGTTCAGACCTTTGGCTGTATTCCCAATTCTGGCTGCTGAGAAAGCATTCAGCATCTCCATCGATGTATTGGCAGGGCACAGTGGGCCAATTCAGTGGCTACAAGGCACTGGTTAAAAATAACGCTTACAATGAAAGATATAGAAATGGACACATCAGACAAAAAATGTAGGTAAGTCCAGAACTTGGTCTTACAAAGCATTAAATGGAAAAATTCAAATGTTTCCTGAACTGTGAGATGTTTGGCTGTCCCATTGTGTGTCTGTTGATGCTACGCTAAAGCAGGTTACCAGACTCAGCTTTAGTATAGACCCTCCACAAAATCTGCTGTGCCTGAGACAGCAGGACCTGGCTGGCATCCCAAAGCTACGGTCTGGGCACAAACTGCCTCCAAACTGCTGCTGTTTGGGGCGAGGTGCAGGAAGGCTCCTTACTCACAGGCACTGAGGAAATCTGAACAGTGTGCTTGCTGTCCGGGTAATGGACACTGAATCTCTTTTTCAGTTGACCACGTGCTTCCAGAACCTGGATCGAGTTTACTGACCTCCTTTGAGAAGTGGCACGAGGCAGCTGACACCAAATCCTGTTGTGATTACTCTCTCCATGTGGACATCACCAGCTGGTATGATGGGATTCGAGAAGAGCTGGAAGTACTGGTGCAAGACAAAGGTTTGTAATGTAAATGAGTGGTATTTTTTGTTTTTTTATTGAGATATCATATGGAGGTGAAATTTTAGAACTTTTAATGAATGCCTCATCCAGAACAGAAATGCAGAGGTGCAGGTTATGCTACCTAAGGTTTTGCACTACCTTGAACTTTTGTATTCACCTGCTGTTGTGTGAAACGGACCTAAAACTTTGTGTATTAGTGCTCTTCAGCAGCGTGGCCAACGGAGAGAGTAGGTTTTCCCCAATATAGGCACGGAAAATTAAGATGTGTATGTTTTCAGATACAAGTATGTCACTGTATGCTTGCTTATACATGTGGAAATAGGCTCACACATTGTATACTTGGGTTTTATTTTGAGATAAAATCCAGAGATCAGCATTTAGGGTAATCAGCCCAGTCACCTTATATCCTCTATTTCATGAATGGAGAAGATGAGATGCCTCAATGTAGCACTTCAGATTTTAACTAGATGGTAACCTTCCCATTTAGCTGCCTTGAATTAAGCCCAAATACGGAGGACACATGTATGTGAGAAACCATCATCACAGGCTACATCTTGTTTCTCAGCAATGACTTAGGATAATTTACTTACTGAAACTACTTTTTTTTTAAAATTTTATAAAACATGCCTATATTTTAAAAATAGGTTCAAGTTATTAGAAAAAAGAGATGCTAAAGTTAGGTACCTAATATTGAGAAAAATGTCCTGATTTTCTCAAGACCTTGGTCTCCAGTGGCTTTCCCGGAAGTTACTAGAAGATGCATGGTTTCAGGACATACAAAAACCAGGTCACTTATTTAAGAATCTATTTAAGACACTTGTGGGCTTGATTCAGTTCAATTAACAGGCCCACTATCATGAGAAATGCTGTAGGTTACCCTGCCTGGACTCCAGCTACCACTCCAGAATAGCACAGGTAAAACCTCTCATAAATCCTTTTCCGTACATGCCAGCTCAGTGTGGCAGTGTCATATATGGAGGGCATCTTGGTGGCACCAGATACCCATGAGTGGGAAATCGAATCTGGCCTTCAGAAAATCCAACTTCAGATTTAGTTCCTTAAAATTCTGCCTAACATCCGTACATGCCAGCTCAGTGTGGCAGTGTCATATATGGAGGGCATCTTGGTGGCACCAGATACCCATGAGTGGGAAATTGAATCTGGCCTTCAGAAAAATCCAACTTCAGATCTAGTTCCTTAAAATTCTGCCTAACGGCATGGATTTTCTTTCCAGAAACTTACTTCTTCAAATAATTTGCACTTGATACTTTCCTTGAAATTGTATAGTTATTGATTAGGAAATATTTTTTGAAATAGTATTTAGTTACCATAGGTAAATGAAAACGACCCTTATGTTGGGAAGTATGTGTATGCAACATCCTTTGTAAGGTGTACCATGACAGGAGGTAATGGGCACAAACTTGAACATGAGAAGTTCCATCTGAACATGAGGAGGAACTTCTTTCCTTTGAGGGTGGCAGAGCCCTGGAACAGGCTGCCCAGAGAGGTGGTGGAGTCTCCATCTCTGGAGACATTCAAAACCCACCTGGACACGTTCTGTGCAACCTGCTCTCGGTGGACCTGCTTTGGCAGGGAGTTGGACTAGATTATCTTCAGATGTCCCTTCCAACCCCATATCATTCTCTGACTGTGGTTCTGTGTAGGGCTAGTGGTGACTTAGATTAGAAAGATTCTCTTTATAGAGAAATATACTATCAAAGTAGAAAAACAAAGCAAAATCCTGTTTTTGAGTGAGTAGTTGTTTGGTGAGATACTATGGAGGTGCACTCACCTAGGGGAATTTATCCTGTATTGCAGCATGCTGGCAGTACCTGTGCTGTATAACCAGATCTTAGGCAACAAAACCCTTCAATCAACAAGATTACACATAATTTAGAGAAACTGCAGCTGGTCTTACATAGGTCTTTATAATATAGGTGATTTTTACAAGGTGATGACATCTGTCAACGCTGATGGTGCCAAATCTGTGCTGTTTCCCTGCTATCAGCATTAACATGGGTGCGCTGCTGTGCATTAGCTGACTGGACTCTCAGACAAGTCTAAGTAGGCTGTGCCTTGTTTCAAAGGTTAGATGCTGTTTTCCAGAGCTCCTGGATCACAGATGGCTCAGCACTTCCAAATTTGCCTGAGGGCTTACATTAAAAGCCTGGTGCAGACAGTCAGGTTAATAGTTTTCTCCAGCTATGGAAATGTGAGTTTTCAGTGTAAATCTGACCTGCCTTTCAGGGGAAGGAGGGGTCTGTTCATTGGTTCCTGAAACAGGATGCATGATGGGGCCTTTGGTGGCCTCTTTGGTGGCGGTGGCATTAGGTCACCTTTGTTCTCACGGATGCTGCAGTATGTCTTAGGCAGTCAATGTGAATTACTCTCACGTGTCAGGAGACAGGAGGTGAGGGCCAGTAAGAAAGCACAAGCACAATAGGAAATACTTCAGCGTGGCGAGGGCTTTCAGATTAATGAATAATATCTGCTGATAATTGGAAACATTTGGGCCAGCTGGTGCAAATAGACTTGATGTCAATGGAGTGACACTGGTTTTCATCAGCTGGGAATCTGGATTGAATTTGTTGTGGGCTGATTGTCTGGTGGGTGTGTTTGCTGAGTACCAGGGCTCAGCTGATCACGTTTCAGTGCTGCGTGTGCCTAATGCAATCTCCTCATGGATAACAGGGGAGCTGCTGTTGAGGTGCCTTGTCATGAGGTATAATTGAATAATTAATCAGTTCTAAATCAATACAAAGCTAATTTAAGGAGACACAGGCTTTGGAAGAGCCTGGAGATTTTGTAGAAGAACCAAATGTTGATTGTAAAGGCTCAGTCTTGTAGCATTTCAGCAGCTGATCAGGGACTGGGCTTCTCCAGTGTATGCGAAGGAGCAACAGCCTGAAATGTGTTCACAGAGGCCTCACTCCTTCCTTTAACTACTACATCGCTGTCTGAAATTTGGAGAGGGTCTTGTTGAGCACTCCCAGTGTGAGAGAAAGCAGGACATTAACAAGAACATAGTATTTAACAAATGTTGAGTATTAAGGTCAATGGGCCATTGACCAGGACTTTTAAAGAGCCACATATTTCCAATGAGTGGATCGAGACACCAGGCCAAGGCATTAGGCAAACAGTCTAGTCTTGGATTACCTGTATATGTAAATTGGTGTTATTTTATCTTGGTATCTTGTAAAAGCACTCTCTTTGGAAGGCAGGATGGTTCAGACCATCTCTCCTGTTAGCTGTGAGATGCCCTTCCACCTTGTGTGTGTCTGATGTGGCAGCTGAGGGCTCGGATGAGGATTTAGATGGAGAACTCTGCTTCTGCACCATGGGAGCTGTCGGTGAGGAATGGGCTGTGTGTCTGATGTGGCAGCTGAGGGCTCGGATGAGGATTTAGATGGAGAGCTCTGCTTCTGCACCATGGGAGCTGTCGGTGAGGGATGGGCTCAAGATCCCATGGCAGGATCCCTGCTGGGATCCCTTCTACTCTCATTGGCTTCAGGGAGAACATTAATGAGATCCCATGGCAGGATCCCTGCTGGGATCCCTTCTACTCTCATTGACTCCCATTGGCTCCCATTGAGTGGGAGCAAAACTCATAATCATTTTACTAAGGTCAGAAAAGGGCCTAAGAAGATACAAATGCAGGAAAAGAAAGAGAATGTATACTACTTGGGTCAATGTATGCCTTCCAGCCACAGTACCCAGAGAAAGCTGCCTTATCTCCTGTGGGACTGTGATAAAATGAATTACCTTTGGCTCGATCCCAGTGGATAAGGGGGAGCAGTAGGTAACCCAGCTCTTTGCCTACAGAGGAACGTGTGTGAGAGGATTCAGGCCTGTGGCAGCGCTGAGGCTAGTCGGCATGGCTTGGACCAGCCTTGGCACGTCTATCATTCCTTCACATGCACATGGTCACCCGTGCAGAAAGGTGGCTCCCAGGCAGCTGACATCTGAGACACTGGGTGGGTTTGTGACAAGAAGACAGAGCTCTCCTCCAAGGCAGGTCGGGCAGATGTGCTGGAGGCTGCTGTGAGCAGTCAGAGGGGAGATGGGCTGCAGGCATGAGGCTGAAAGCATTGGCCCCAGGAAAGATGTAATCAAGCCTAAAGATTTTAAAGCAGGGACATACTGAGTACTTCGAAACTGTGTAATAGGGAATAGACTGAGGGATTTAAGTTAGGAAAGACCGTGCATGATTTCTGGGAACCTGAGAAATAGGAAGAAAGGATGGGCTTACAGGCTGATGGGGCTCCATGGTCCAGGCTGGATTTGCTCAGTGTGGAAGTCAGGAAGGAGGGGCCAGTTCCCACTTTGTATTTCACCCTGAGCTGCATGGACTTAGCAGGAAGACATAATACCAGGGATCATTTCAAGGTTTTATCCTGCATGTATGCTGGGGTATTCTAGTCTTGTAATTGTGAATAAACAAATCCTCTGTGTGCGTGTGAACAGCCATACCCTCTGCCTGGGGATGTATTTGCTCATTCTAGACTCATGAAGGAGTTACATCTTCATCAGAGAGCCTTATTCATTTTGTGTAGACAACATGAATAACACGAACAGATCTCTTTCTTTTTCCTCTTGCCCCAGGAAGCACAGTTTTCGTGACAGCTATTTTGAAATGCAGCGTACACGGCTCAGACAGCTTAGAATTTACTTTTCTTTTAAGCTAGAAAACTCTGAGATCAGTCCCTGTACCAAACTGGGGATGTTGTCAGTAGACTAAAGAGTAAAGCAAATTTATGACCTAATATGAATTCGTGTGTACAGAAAACATGAGCAGAAGATGTTTGGAATTCCTGTTCTGTTAGAACACAAAGCTGTGTACATAATCGAATCTTTGAAGTAAATAGCAAAACTTGTAGGGGTTTGAATATGGTTGGTTCTTGGCAGCAACACTCAGTGCAAGCATTTCTTACTGATTTCTAAATTTTGGAGCTGCCATCTTTCATGGGTTTGTATGACTGCAAACATAAATCCTTCCATCCTTGGAAGGTGGAAGGAGAGGTATGGTGAGCTGCCCTTGTAACTGGTTTCAGGCTTTGCTTCCACTCCTTCCCAGTGTCTGCCATCAGCTAAGCTGGGTGCTTTGGACAGTAGGGTCAGGAAAGAGCAAGTCCACATGCAAATTCAGATATACAGTTCCTACAGCTTCTCAGCACTTTGGGAAAACTTAACTAGACTTTTATCTGTTAAAAAGCACAGTTTGAGGTCAAGCTAAAATGTTTTCCTGATTAGCTAAAAAAAGCTAAAAAGAAAACCAGTCATTCACAGAACCTTACGCAAGTCTTTTTAAACTTCACAAACTTTACGTGCTTGCTTTAGCCACCACCTCTTGTCTGTGATTTGGCTACAAGCAGTCACATTTGTGGTGGTGGCTGCGTTGCTCCAAGTCTGAAGACAGGCAATCCACAGAGTCCAACAAATTCCCCCAGAGAAGAGGGGATTCGGGCATCTAGTTGCGGTGCAGCTGTGGAACCATGCCTTATTTCTGGAAATCACTGGTGAAAAGCCCAGTCCAGACAAATTATGTGACTTATTTTTCCTGAAGTTTTTGTTCAAATACAATTTAAGAATTCACTTACATGCCAACACCTTTGAATTTTGTCTTGGAACAGGTGTGAACTCTTTTCAAGTCTACATGGCCTACAAAGATCTCTACCAAATGTCCGACAGCCAGGTATTGCTCTGAATGCTTTTCATTGCTGTGGTCTGTCCTCTCTTCTGTCATCTCCTAGCACCTGAGGAATTCCTAAGGTTGAATCCCAGAGAGACGTTCCCACTGGGGAAAAGGTGCAGTGGGGGAGTTCTCTCTGGAGGGTCGGTGCCCTGCATGTGTTCCTTCAGGTGTATGACAGTCACTTTCTGCAAAGATTTTCTGGTCTCCCAACATTGCAACCACTCAGCACTGCTCAGGATTTTGCCCTCACTTTATTCTGCTGTTACCTTTCAAGAGCTGTGGGTCAGGGAGGGAAGAAAAGATGAAGCACTGGAGGCAGTGGCAGTTTTGAGGTTTCAAGAGTTTCTCGGTGGCTGCAAACAGCTAAATGGAATTGCTCTTTGGGGGAGGTGGCCTTTTCTCATTAGAGCTGGAGATAACAATGAGCTTGTTTGTCCAGAGCTCATTACAGATTCCAGACTCTTCAGCCTTCGTATTCATAAGTGGCAGGTCATTGTAAACAGACAATGGCATCTGTTAGTAGTAATAATGTTTGCTTATTCGGTTGAGAAAATGTTTCTTTCTTACTTATTTCCAGAGCTATAGCTCTCCGTCTCGTAAATAACTGTTGTTACACCTCCAATATATGTGGTTTTAATTGGAATTTTAGATATAATAATATATAAATATTCTCTGCCTGTTAAATTCAACTCCCTGTTGGAATTGCCAAGAGAAATACATCAAAGTATTGAAGGTGTGGCTAGACTAATGCCTGTTACCTTGTTTAAATGCGCGTGTTGCAAGCTGTGCATTCCGACCCATTCAACACTAGAGAAGTGCCCTAGTGCAAAAGTGAATGCTGAAGAAACCATGTCTTCAGTATTTGATCTGTGTTTGAAAACTGGGCTCTCATGTTACTGAAGTTTGGTTTAAACAGGGAATGTATTGGCTGAATACCTTTTGGAAAGGGAACTAAAATTTCAGTAGATCTGTGCTGAGAAGTTGTCAGTAAAACCAGTCGGATCAACTGTTTCCCTTCTGTATGGATGGGTTTTGAGTCTTAGAAAGTGATTAAAAAAAGGAGGCTCTAGAGAAAACGTTACAACTTGTAATTGCAGAATTAAAGATGTTGGTGAAAGCTTGACACTATCTGCTCTAAGAAGACGGTGCAAAATGCCTGCACTTCAGAGGTGTTTTAAGCTGTACTAAAAGTGTCTGTAGTCCATTGATTATTCCCATTCCGTGGGAAAAATTCCATTTCACGTTTGCTAAAACTACAGAAAAGGAACTACTTGAGACACTCTGTCCGAGGGAGGTGCTGCCCTGCTTGGGACTGTTGAGCCTCTCTCAGTGCAGAAGGGCAGAAGCTCTCCCTGGGGCTGGCTGGTGGGTAAGGGGATGGGTAAGCCAACACCTTAGCAGTGAAGCTGTGGCTCGGTGTAGAATGTGGAGAGTGGAAAAGGGAGATAGTCTGCTATTCGTTGTGTCAATTACCAGCAATAGAAGGAGCAAAACTGAGATGAGCAGAGAGATCAGAGTGTTAAATAATGTGTTTTCCTTATTCAGCAGTGTTTCCTTCTTTGTACTACCTGCAGCTTTATGAAGCCTTTACCTTTCTAAAAAGTCTTGGGGCTGTTATCCTGGTCCACGCCGAAAATGGAGACTTGATAGCTCAGGTGAGTGAACTGTCATTTTTGCTTCACTTTGTGAGAAAATAGACATAAGAGAGGAGAAGTAAGGGTCAGAGTATAAGGGGGAAAAAAGGAAGTACTGGGCAAGTGCCTTAATTGGGCCTGATGTCCAACACACCGTGGGTATAACCTCTGGGATGAGAGGATGGAGGCCCTTTTGCATGCTTTGGCAGAGGGTACATGAGGTGGAGCAGCCATCAAGGCAGCAGGTGAGGACCAGGTGAGGCAGGCAGAAGAAAGCAAGAAGATCTCTTCTGAATCTGGCAGAGATGAGTGAAGTAGAGCGACTGAAAGCCTTGCTCAGAGATTTCTGGGGACAAAAAATGGAGCTGGGAAGCTTTATGCTAATGTCTCTTGCTGCAGCTATCAGTATAGGCAGCATAGTGAGTTTGGAGTGGGTGGTGAAGCTCTCGGACATTTATTTTTGAGAGTATTCTTATAAATCTCTGAAATTTGAGAATAAGAAGTCACTGCGATCTTCTAAACATTTCAAAACTGTTTGTTAAACTGTAAGTCGTGCTCTTTGAAGATGCTCTCAGAACCAGGAAACTGGGCTCAAACTCGGTATGTTCCATTAAAATGTCCCAGATCCCCAGTGCAGCCTTGGCAGGTCAGGTCCCCCGTGTAGGTACCATCCTCACACTGGTGTGTGCTGCAGCTCTGATCTGTGCAGCAGAGGTAGCCCAAGGACAGCAGTCGACAGTAAACCTCCCACTGGTCTTTCAGAGGCCAGGATCCCCCTGTAAAGCAGACGGGGTGTTGTTTGGGTGGGTGTTGTTACGACTTTGTACATCTGTGGCAGATGAATCTCTTAAGGCTGTCGCGGAGATGCCTCCCTCCTCTGATCCCTCGTACGTGCCTAGAGCCCCTCGGAGGTCCGCGGGGCTCCGAGTGAGCCGACTGATTTATCTGCTGAGCTCTTTATCTGCTGGCTTATCCGCTCAGGACTGGGCTGCAGAGCTGACAGGGAAATTACAATAGCTAAAAAACAAGTTGTCTTTGAGATTCTGGAGTAGGGAAGCCACCTTGTCCTGGGGTTAAGGGAGAGAGAACCTCAAGCGAACATTTGACTGTTTGGGCAGCATGGTAAGAGCTATTGTCCACATGGGTTTATTTTTTTGTTTTTTTCACTCTGTGGGATTCTGTCCTCTATCTGACTGGTAGGAATTTACCCCCTTTGAGAGCCTTCTTTCCCTTTTCCCTTCGAGTCTCTGGAGAGCCTTCTTTCCCTTTTCCCTTCGAGTCACTGGGCTCAAAAGTTGACTAATGAGGAGTCAACAGGCAGATACAGTGCAGTTGTGTCCTTCTCTTACTGAAACCACATGAAAACCCTCATTTGGAGAGAAAAAGACTTCCCATGAAGTTTAGACTTAATACTGCCAAAATATATACTTTGTGGTTTTAATACAGCATAAAATATCCAGTAGAACTAAAATTAATAAGAACCATAGTAAGTCAACATTACTGTGGGAATGGCAAAATGAAACAAATCAAATGGCACCCGTGATGTTTTGATATGTTGCCCATTAAAATCAAGGCGCACTTGTGGAATTGCATTTCTGATAGAAATCTTTTTCAGTTACATTTTTCTTTGATCAGCTCTGATATACAGCCATGGACTATGAACATACAGGACAGAATAAATATTAGGAAAAGAGGAAATAGTAAATAAATGTAAATTACGTTATGTAGCAACATATTTCTTCACTATTGCCATGTCTTATAAAACCACTCTTTCCTTATGCTTTTATTTAAAAGGATTATTTGGATAGTGAAAAGAAAGCTGCCTGCAGGGAGGTTTTTCAGGACTATCCTGTGTGAAAATCCAAATTTGATCTTATCAAACTACTATTCTATCTTATTAGCTCTATCAAATCCTCTTACAGCGGGTAATTTTATCATATGATCTGATTTTATGACTTTCTTCAAGAGGCAAATCTCTCCGACTTTGTGTTCCATTCTTTGCCATCTTGCTGGGCTTTTTTTTTGTATTATATGGTTGCAACTTTATTTTTGTTGTATTTTAATTACCTAAAGTCTGTAACTGGCACCGTTCAGAACTGTTGCATTAACGATTCAGGACCGCTATTTTTAAGAATACCTATGAAACATTATGGTTTTCTAACCAAAAGAATCTTAGTTACAGAGCCAGATTAATACATTCCTATTAATGCCTATTAAGGCATTGATTGGTTGCAGCAAATGCAAAAATATATGTGAACATTAGCTTGCTCAGGTTTTGCTGGAGTATGTTGGTAATGTGTGAGCTTTTCACCCTCAGGGATCTGGGATCAAATATTTATCAGATGACACAGTAAAGTATGTTCAGTAACTTCATCCTGGTCTCTAGGGGACGTTTATCTGTATCACAAAGTCATTATGTTTGTTGAACTCGACTCATTAGAGACCCGTGGGCAGGGCAGGCCAGGGTGGGAGGTACATCAACAGCTCTGGTTGCACTTCTGCTCTGCTGACGGACCTGGACCAACCTCAGGTCAGAACTGGTTGGCCACCATTTTCCACAAAAAGGGAAATTTGTTCCAATACCACTGCTTGATTTCAAATTAAAAGATAGGTGAAGCTTTTTTTTCCATTAAAAAAAAAAAAAAATCTCAGTGCTGTGAAGCTGGATAGCACAGATATTTTTTTTTGACAAACCACAGTTGGTCTCAAAATGGATTTTTTGGTGTGGACACAGTGAGGGCACTGTTTTGCTTTCATGAAAACATGAATTTAGTGATTCACTCTGTAGGAAAAAAGTGTTACAGAAAACTAGATGCCAAAGCCAAGACTTTTATTTGATGAAGTGTCAGCAGGGCTAAAAGTTCAAGGAAGATAATAGTGCTCCGTGGATTGCAGCCAGGGAAGAACTTGTGCAAGTAAAGAAAGAATCGCAGGCCGGAAATATCCGTAATTACTATTTAGTATATTGATTGAAGCCTGTTCCCTGGGTTAGTGTCTTGGTGTCAAATAAGACTTTCTGGAGGGCAGAGGACATTTTTGATGGTGCAGCCCAACGGCCCGAGGCACGAATACACTCTGTCACACTTCAGAGACCAACCTTCCCCTGAAATCTGTGCTGGCTGCGTGGAGCAGATGCTGGGGTGGCATGGACCGGTTTAGAGCCAGTGTTTTTGGTCCTTCTCCCCTGGCAGCAGCCTGTGCAGATGTATGTACACAGATAGAAAAGGGGACAGGCAGACAGTATGGCTGTTAACCCACCGGAGGATGCCTGGTGTAAGAGTCTGGTCCTGGAGTGGTTGTCAGCATTTATCTGCTGTGTTGCAGGAACAAAAGCGTATCCTGGAGATGGGAATCACTGGACCTGAGGGACATGCCCTGAGCCGGCCTGAGGAGGTAAGAGACTTCACTCATTTTGTCATTCATGGAAATATTTTGTTGAGCATGCAGTACCAGAGCTTGGCTTCTGTATGTGCAGATGATAGATGGATGCATGGGGGAAGGCAAGAGGCTGCTTCTCCCACTGCCTCTTCCAGTATTATTCAAAGCCTTGAAATGTCCAGGTCCCTTTCAGCCTGTTTGTTTGCCTGAAATACCCTTTTGCTGCTGCAGCAGGTGCCTTCCCTCGATCCGGGGATGAGTGTGTCCTTGTACACTCAGGAGTCACAGCTCCTGCTGCCCCGGGCATGGGCGTGCCTGTATTTTTGGGTGTGACTCTTGTGATTTGATTTGTGATGACAAAAAAGTGGGCTCCTCAGGATAAAAATCAGCAGTGCATCTTGCGGCTTAGGCTTTGGAGTAAATGCATTCATTAAAATGCTTTGGCTGAAAACCTCCTATGAAATGCATGTGTGTGTACATATACCATGCATATGCATGTGCTCACATATAAATCTACATTTATGCCGGCAGATACATGAGTGGAAATGCAGGCTGTAGAAATGCAAATATGTTTGAATGGAAAGATGCTGTAAGGCAGCTCATTTTGTGCAACTCTTATAATAAAAGCCAGGCTCTGGCAAAGGATCATCTCAGCCATCTGGAAAGGGTTTCTGTAATGAGAAGGAAAAGGTGGAGACATGTGGATGTCCCTTAATGTACACAGTTCAGACTGTTAATGGGATGATGGAGGGCGGTAATGGGAAGTAACTGCTTTCCTTGAAGACTGAAGAGACAAGGCTCTGGGGATTTGAGGCTAGACTTGAAGAGATTGTTGTGGTTTGCAGATCTTTATATAACCTCTCCCCAGGCAAAAGGAATCGGTTTAATTGGTCACATTCTTCTATTGAACTGTTTATGTACTTTTTCTTTTTGCTTCCACCTAAATTATTCTGAAAGAATGGAGTTGTTTCATTTTAATGAGAACAAGGGCCTGAGGAAAATCTGCACAGTCTTTCTGACTGTGCATCTGAGATACAGGGGTCCTGCCTCCTTCCCTGGTCTTCTGCAGGTGTGTTCGGGGCTTCCAGAACAGATGTGATCAAAGTCCTAGGACAACCTGAAGCAACAGTCTGATTTAAGAAAAAATATTTTACAAAACTGGGAAGAATTAAGCCACGTGGTTTTGGAAGGGTTAAATTGCTCAGCTTTTCTAGCACAACTCTTAGAGAGAAATTTCGGTGCTATGGAGTCAGTATTTTCAGTGGCAATGGAGTTTTTGATAATAAATTGCCAATACTGTGAGTCCATCTGGGAAAGAGGTATAAAACTGATGAGTGGGGAAAGGAGTCTCCAGAGTGCCTGGGAAACTCTGCTCCTCTGTCTGAAGAGCACTGCTTTGTGTGCCTACATCCCAGATGGCTCCCTGCGAGGAGATTGCCTTTACGCTTGCTGACAGAGGGGACTTACTGGGCGATGCTTCAAAGGCTTTTATGGATGGATTATGGGCTAAATTCAGTGCAAAGTGCTGAAGCTGCTGTTTGAGAACACTTTACATTTACTGCCATCTTATCCTTATGTAAAGATTGCATAGGGTAAGCTGCCAGGGAGAGCTCAGAGGTTGTCTCCGAGCTGGGGCAATGTTTCCTTGCTTCGTTCTCCTTCCCAACTGCAGGGTAGAAGTCTGGAGCAGAAAGGTGGGAGGTGGGAGCCCCAACATCTGCTTGGATGTGACTTTTCCTGGGGTGCAGGGAGCCAGGGAGCTGTATTTGTGCCAGGGCAGCTGTTGGCGAGTCCAGCCTGGCCGTGGTTACTCCTAACACAAAGTGTCTGAGGTTGGGTTAGCTCCCTCTTTCCCAGCACTGTGTCTTTCTCTCTGTGGAAAAAGCAGAATCAGTCCCTGAAGAAATATGGCTCAGTCTCCAGTTCATCTTTTTCTTCAGTCTGCTTTTGCAGTTAATTTTTTTCCTCTTTTTTTCCCTCAGCTTGAAGCAGAAGCAGTTTTCCGTGCCATCACCATTGCCAGTCGAATAAACTGCCCAGTGTACATCACCAAGGTGATGAGCAAGAGTGCAGCTGATATCATTGCACTGGCCAGAAAGAAAGGTAAGAGACTTCCATGTCTCCCCCAAACTCTGATTTATTTTTTTTTTCAGTAGAAACTCAGTGGAAAGACCTGTACATCTTGACTCAAATCATAAGATACAGGGAGAGGTAACCACAAAATGGTAGCACCATCACATACCCTAAATATTTAGGGGTGGGAAAACTGAAGGGAGATCCTTCTGCATTTTTTAGTTGAGAAACTTTCTCCACAAACTATAAGCAACCCCTGTCCCCTTGATGATTGTGTTGTAACTTTTCTTTATCCCATGATCCCTTTTACCTTTCCCTTAGGCTGCTCTATCTCTGGTCATGGGAGGGAGATTTTTCTTCCTAACAGGGTTCCAGCACATCCTCTGTGCTTTTCGGGGAGTATTTCAGGGTGTTACCCTCTGAGGGGTGGCTTGGGCAGTGAACCTGCCGTTAGAGATGCCCGGTGCTCTCTCCTGGCCATGCTGCTGGAGGTTGACCCCATCAGATGTGCACTGGGGACACCTGCGGGTTGACACTGCTTGCTGGGGCCATGGAGGAATCCAGGTTACAAAGCATCCAAAAGGGATTTGTGAGCCTGGACGCAGCCGCTTTTGAAGCTGCATTTGTGAGTCAGGATGGTTCTACTTGTTGGTACTAGAAAGTGTGTGAGCAATATGGAAAAGCCAAAGAGCAAAATATCCTCTTGATATTTGTATTCTTGGAGGGTTGGAGTATGGTGCTGGGGACCATATGCTGCTATCTGCTGGTGCTGTGCCCAACCTGGGAGTAGTAAAAAGGCATCTGTCTGCTGGAGCCCATCCTCCACCTAAATGCACTCTGAATTGGAGCAACAGAGAGAACATGGCTGTGATTAAAACAGTACAAATTAAAACCAGATCTGAACTGTCTCCTTCTGGATTAGAAAGGGAGCTTTGTAAATACGCTGATCAAAAGCATGTGTAGCTCAAAGAGCCTCCCGATTAATTTTTTATCATACAAACAAAGCCAGGGCTGATTAATTTTCTGGGAGCTACGCTGGCCATGTAGGAATGTGTAAATCATACATGGCTTCATGCAGCAAGCAGTGTAATGTGCTGAAAAGTGAGTGGATTCTAATCAGTTCCTGTATATCTTTGCTTTCCCCGAGGTCCCCTTGTTTTTGGAGAGCCAATCACTGCCAGCTTGGGGACAGATGGGACGCATTACTGGAGCAAAAACTGGGCAAAGGCTGCAGCTTTTGTGACCTCGCCACCCCTGAGCCCTGATCCTACCACTCCAGATCACTTAAATTCGCTCTTAGCATGGTAAGACCTTCATTATTTTTACAGGCTGATGGTCAGGCAAGTGCAAAAGCCACATGGGAGGAAGCATCTAGGGATCAGCTCAGTTTTCTTTGGATCAGTCTTGTACACGAAACAGCAGAGAAGGGATGTAGAAAGAACAGAGATGTTTATATCCCCGTGTCTAGGCTGTCAGTCAGGTGAGCAGGCAGGGACTCTCCAGCTCCTGGGTACCATGACAGAGAGGCAACTGCTGGCTATTTAGGAGTTAATTCCTTTTCTTTCTGCTTTTCAAGTGATTCCTAGTTGTACAGCTAGATGGTCTTTATCCCAGGGCCTCAAACTCTATTCTCTATTTTCTCCAGCCAAATTGTTAATATATGATTGGATGGCATCCTCACCTTCCAGCGTAAGCAACAGCCTGGGGGCTACACCCCCATCTGTCAGAATGGACTCAGTTTTAAGCTCTGGTCATATCTGGCAAGCACAGCTCCTGGAACCAGGGTTGTCCCTGGATGCAGAGATACATAGAACCAAGAAAACTTTCCTAGTGCAGTTTTTGTCAAAGCTGGTGTGGGGCTGTGAGCACTTCTGAGAACTAAGCTGTCCTAAACTAAATTGTAAGTGTTTGCAGCAGAGTTCAGTGTTTTTAGCTCCTGTATATTGAAAACTCCTGACTTGGTAGTTTGCCTTCATCTGGGATGGACCAAAATCATCTAAGTTTACTTGTGTTTAGTTCTTGCAGCCTTGTTTTTATTTTTCGTTTGCCTTGTGTCTTTATAGGTTCCAGGGTCCTCTAGGTGGAAGACAGCAAAGATAGGTGGTACGTATAGAGAAGGTATGTCAGGCAGCAGAAACAGGCTGGAGTGGTTACAGAGGAGACTGGCAGGGACTCAGGTGGAGACAGGCTGGTGACAGGAGGCCGTCACTTGACAGGATAGGGGTATTGACTGACTGTCTTCAGGTTGGCAGAGAGAGGGTTATCACTAGAGAGATTAAACAAATGTGGACAGCAGGGGAGAATCATCTTTCTAATATAGAAAAGAAGACATCAGCAATGCCTTGCCAGCAACCCAGACCATAAACCCATCCCTGAAAGCATTTCTTGCCTGTAGCCAGCTGTGGATCTTCTTTAGCTTAAGCAAAAGACCATCTGCTTTGAAATGACATGGAAATTCACAGCTGAAGTCCCACCAGGACAGATTGCCAGTGCTGGAGTAAGGAAATACCTTACCATTCAAAACCTCATTTAATGCCATGTGATGGCACTCATCTCACCTGCTGCTGCCCCTTTCTAGGGTTTTCAACGCTCTAGATAGAGCAGTAGAATTGGAAACCTAAAAGTGACCCACTGGTCTTCAGAAAACATCTCCTCCTGAGGTTAGTTTTCCACTTGGGTAACTGGCAGGCTGTCTGGCCAGCAGTGCCAGTGTGGCTGGTGGTAGAAAGCCCCTGCCTGTGTAATTCAGGCTTGGGCAGAGCTGCCCTTTAGGTAGATAGGCACACACGTGTGATGGGAAGCTGCCATCAATCAGTGCACCTCAATCAGTGCTGCAGTGTGCACACATCTCTCCTGGCTCAGGCTGTGGAGTCCACAAGCCCCAGGTTTTAACTCAGTCACCCTGATGCTGCTGCATGGACAGCACTATTAATGAATGCACAGTTGAGCCCCGAGTTACATACAGTTCTGGTAAGAACATGTAGGAATTTGTTCTGTTGTGACGGTCCGATGGCAGAAACGATTTTCCATAATTGAGCTTTGTGTTCCTTAAAATAAGAACAAGCCGGAAAAATGACTTTTCTGGTTTGACCCATGACTATCAGCGCTGTAAAGAGTGAAGCTCATTGTGTGAGGGTAAGGCTCTTAGCCAGCACACATGAATGTGTATCAAAATGTTTGGCTCTTCTCTGTCAGACAGGACTATAGGTTTTCTAGAAGAGAGTCCCAAAATAATAGCATGTGGGTCAAAACAGATTAGCTAAAATAGCAAGAGAATTTTTAGAACTGGAATCCAAATAATGACTTTTTTTAACATTAACATCAGAAAGACAAACCGAGGAGCCACAGAAGTTTTCATTATCCTCCAAGCATGCAAAAATGTTCGTGTTTTTTTTTTCCAGTGGCTTAAAGTCCTAGATCTTAAATGACAGCAGCTTAGCCTGCTTTCAGTTTTAATACTTTAAATCTATACTGTGAAACTAAAAAAAGAACTGTATATTTTAGCAGTCTGCCATGCTTTTGTGGGGTATTTTATGCAAGGATGATGGTAACGGCAGTATTTCACTTTTCTATTACACTGTTCATTAGGAGACCAATATTTGACATTCATTTAAAAATCTTTACAACATTCTTCCTCTGCAAGTGTGCAGCATATTGCTTCTGCCATTTTCTACAGAAAGCGTTGATTTTTCACTGAGAAGCTGAATGTATAAAAATCCAGCCTTACACTGTTCATTAGGAGACCAATATTTGAAATTCATTTAAAAATCCTTACACCATTCTTCCTTTGCAAGTGTGCAGCATATTGCTTCTGCCCTTTTCTACAGAAAGTAGATTTTTCACTGAGAAGATGAATGTATAAAAATCCAGCACGTCTCCAGGGGTTTGCAGATTGGATTTGCCATGTGAGATTTGGTCCTGGTTTCACCTGTGGGCTGTGCATCTGAGCTAGCTTTCACCTTCCATGGTGCACTGCTGCATTATTGCTGCTGTGATAGGCCATCTCTTCTGAACTAGAGATAGGAGACCTTGGTGCTTCGTGGAAGATGCAACCTGCAGTGAAAACCTTGTTTACAGTGAAGAATAAGAGGATGAGGTATTGATGTGGCATTTAAAGATACACGTATGTCCACTGTTAGTTCCCACCACTCCCTCGTTTTGGAGATGTTTTCCGTGGTGATCCCTTCTTGTCTCTCAGTTTTTTAGTTGATCTGATGCTCACCCCCATTTGACAGTAGAGTGTATCTAGACAGTAGAAGTGCCCATGTGCTTCACCAGGAGGTGTTGGGTGGCTCTCAAGCAACACGCTTCAGCTTCAGAAGTCTTCTGATGATTAGACAGGGGAGCGTAGTGCATGTCATTAAATGTCAGAGGAGAGGAAGAATGCAGTTCAGAGGAAGCAACTCCTTTTTATCTTCCAGGTGCAGGAATTAAGAGCATGGTGGAAGAATCGCCACATAACCTCAGGGAAATTGGCAGTGATAGAGGGCCTGGCTGTGACATTCGTGTTTTCATGGTTTTATTCATCAGAGCATAGAAAGGAGAGAGAGGATAAGCCACAGGAAGGTTAGCTGACAGAAGAGCAACAAAAAGGAAGAAGCGGCATTGCAATCTTGTGTTAGAATAAATGAATGTTTAACTGATGGATTTGGTGTAATCCTATAGAGTAACACCAGGCAGTCATTAATAATCAGGAATAGTTAAAACATAGCTGACTTTGTGCTATTGAATACATGGGTTTGGCTTCTGCTAAAAACTGGATGGATGGATGGATGGATGGATGGATGGATGGATGGAAGCATGGTGAAGAACAGGAAAAGAAGCCGAAGGTTCTTCTCTGACTGTCAGCAATCATTAGGGCTGACAGCCCAGAAAATTGCATTAGAATTACTGATGTGTGAGTCTTTTTCCTCTCTGTACTTGGCTATTTGTTAGCTTGCTGGAATCTAAATTTGTGGACCTGAGTCATTCAGATGTTTCAGAGCTGAACTTACATAATTAGTTAAAGAAAAGGATGACAGGCTTTTGGGGACGTCCTTCTGGAGTGATACAAGAGAAACAGCAGTGTGTTTTAATGTGTTTGACTCCTGTAAGTTTAATCAAGACCTAAAAATATCACTTGTTTCCTATGGATATTGAGGAACCTATCTTTTTTTTTTTGTGTGTCTCTATTTTTGCAAGATTCTGCATATTGTTCATTATGTTCTTCCTCCTTATTCCCAAGAGCAGCTGTGATCGAGTTCTGAAATTTTCTCTAGGCTGAAAAAAATGACTTCTTAAATAAAAGCATTGTTGTTTGGTAGCTCTCTTTGTGTTTTACTCTATGCCTTTTGCTGTGTAAGACCTTTAAGTTAGATAAATCAGAGCACATGTTTGACTTGCACTTTGCCTTTCTTTGTTTAATTAGAAGACTACCTGACAAATTTCCTTCCTTTTTTATTTTCATGGGTCTGTTTTGGAAAGTCAGAAAAAAATACTGCTGTAAGAATTGCAAGAAAAATATATGTGCATGAAATTGAATGAAAAATGCATGTATTTCTCAGGGGAGAAATACAGGGAAACAAGCTTGATGCTTTGCACCGTAAAATCTGCCATTATTTTTCAACGTGGTTATGCATTAATTTACCTCGAGAGTGGCAGACATTTCATACAAGCTTCTGATCATATCCTTAATCCTGGAATAATCCTTTGTCCTGGTTAGCGGGCTTGTGCCTGATCTCTGTCGATAAGCAGCTGGAAACCCGAGGGAGCCGTAATCTGGGAGTTGAGGGTGCTCCTGGGGGCAAGTGGAGATGTCCAACGCCATTGTTGCTCTTCAGTGATCTGTGGCCAACACGTAAAGGCTGCTGACATGATTTACAGCCTCTGCCTCTGGTGTGTAGGCTCAAAAGGTCCATTCACAGCTGGTCTGAGACCACGGTAACCTTGGTGAGGCCTGGTCTAAACCTTCTGTGTGTTAACTCCACAGTGGGGACCTGCAGGTGACGGGAAGTGGACATTGCCCGTATAGCACTGCCCAGAAAGCCATTGGAAAGGACAACTTCACTATGATACCTGAAGGGGTCAATGGAATTGAGGAAAGAATGACTGTTGTCTGGGACAAGGCTGTAGTAAGTAATTACTTACTTTTATGGACTAAAAAGAAATTGAGCGTTGGCTGAATAATGAAAGCCAGGAGACTCTTGGCCAGTACTTAAGTGACTTTCTAATATATTTCTGAGAATTCCCTGACAGAGAGCTACTATGAGGTGAATTGTTTATTTCAAAAACCTTCTCCAGGCTGTGTTTCACTTTTGACAGTGCAATACCATCGCGTTTTATTAGACCTGGGGCATCACAGCCTACACCACTCGGTTTTCCAGTGGTGTCAGAGCGGATGCTTCTCAGAGATGCAGGATCTGGAGCAGTTTAATGATTTTGAAGTGGACCCCATGTAAACGTGACGAATGGATTGTTTGAATTTGGGAAGTGTCTCATCGTTTTTGAGAAATGGCAAACGGATGGCAGCCGAGCCTGAGGCTAGGCCTTAAAATGCTTTGAAGGAGAACACTGCATGTAATTCATACTGGCATGTTTTGCGGTGGGGTGCCGGTATAAGTTAGCAATTTTTCAGATGGTTCCACGGATCCTAATATATAATGATACTCTCCCTCCTTTGTCTGTCTTCACACACACACACACACACACACTCATTGCCTTACACCGCATTGCACTCACATCATATTGCAAACTGGGAAGCAGTAGTATTTACAACGCTCTTGCGAGTACTTCTCCCAGCCTGTGTTTAATAACCAGGGACCTCTATTGAGATTCCAAGCACAGAAGCAGCTTCAGATACCTGCCCTGTAGGAGCAAAGCGGAGAAGCAAGCCAAGTGCAGCCAGACAGGGCTATATCCCTTCTGTTACCTCCCGCAAAGGGAAGGAGCTGCAGCAAGAGCTGCAACATGGGGTTTCCATGCGATAACATTCAGTCCTGGACCACTGAGTAGCTTATATTCTGCAAATCTCATGTTTTGCCAGGCAGGATATAAGTGTTTATTTAATATTAAAAATTTGTTTGGCACTCATGTTCTTCCTTGGAATGTTGCTCTTCCTTATTACCAGGGAAGACTCCAAAATATTCTGCTGAAAAATCAAAATGCTGCTGTGTACAGCTGCTATTAAGCCATCACTGGCTGTATAAAAAGTTCAATTGGTGGTGACATTTCTCCAGGCAAGGACTTTATAATTGGGGTTGTATTACTTAGATTTATAGGTTTGGTAATACTAATAGTAGAACAGACTTAATTTGCAAGAAATGTTTCTAGAAGAGTCTGAATCTTGATCTTTTATTTAATCTCATAGTACTCATACAAGTTTTTCTCTTTTAAAATCATTAAAACATTTAAATGTAAATTATTAAGACTAACAACAAAACTAGTTGGGCATCAGTGTTTTAGAGAAAGAGACCTTAGGTAACCGACCAACCTGAGGGTATCATCTGCATTCAGGTTTGATTGGCTGTTCTTTGGGGTGCCAGGAGTAACACATTCACTTATTTGAAACTCCCAAGTGATGTGCCTTCTATAAAATCCTGCTTGACCAAACCTCTGTTTCATGCACCATCACCATATATATATATATATGAACAGCATCCCTTCCCCTATCTGTCTCCCTGATCATGTGTTACTCTGAAGAGTAGTAAATCCCCATTTTATAAGCTTGTTTTGCTCAAGTCACATTGTTTTTAGGCCACAGGTAAGATGGACGAGAGCCAGTTTGTAGCTGTCACCAGCACCAATGCTGCCAAAATCTTTAATCTGTATCCAAGAAAAGGCCGGATTGCTGTAGGATCGGATGCTGATGTGGTTATTTGGGACCCTGATAAGGTGAAGACTATAACAGCTAAAAGCCATAAATCGGTAAGGAGAAAAGGAAAACCAGCAATGAAAAACAAATGTCACTGTTGCTTTTCAAATGTTGATCTAATTCATGTGAACACCAAATATATGGGATGTAGAGGAGTGATGTAACTGCCTATTCCTATTCTGAAAAGGGTAAATATTGTAGAAAATGCAAGTGTTGAAATCGTGCATTGGAAGCACTGGGATCAGGAAGGATTTCTTTTCTCTCTGCATATACCATTGCACTATCTTTTGCATGCGTGTGGCAGATCTGTAACTAGGTGTGAATCAGCAGGTCTGCAGCTGAGATTAGTAGGGATGTGATGATAAATTTAGAAGCAGCTCACTCACTTTTTTTCTTGCCTGAAAAGCACCTGGTATTATAAATCGCATGATTCAATCAACAATATTCTACATTATGACATGATTAAATATTTTGATAATACAGCTCTGAGCAGCTTCACGGCTGGGAATTTCAATTTAATTCCAAAGCTTTGCTGCATGCTGCTCTGCCCTTAGCACAGAGTGCCACTGACTCACAATTGCTTTGATTTTGACAGGTTTTATCTTATGTGTTGTATATCTCTAAGTTGTTATCTACTGTTCGGTACTTTGGTCTTCTATATTGGGGGATTCTTCCAAGTGTTTTACTGGAATATGACTTATATTAAAAAGGCATAAACCTTTAGAAACCTTTAAAAAGTGAGTTTAGGTGATTCAGTTTCTGTTTCTCTGTCTTGGGATCTCTCTGTGTTTTTAAAGAAAGTGATAATCACCTGCCCTTTGACAGTCATTCCCATTTAGATTCAGGCTTTGATGATCCTTTCTGGGATTTTTTTTCAGACAGAAATATTTGTGCTGTCCCCTTTGAAATTCCCTTACATAGTCACAGCACATGCATGGTGGGACCATGTCCTCTGAGAAGATTTTCCTTCTTATTAAGGCTATTGCACTTCTAGAGGCACTGGATAAATATGGAAGGTCCTCAAAAACAAATGAGATAAAGCTCTGCTGGAAAGTGAGCAATGGAAAGGAAAAGTGACCAGAGAGATTCTTTAAAATCATTTCATATTGAAATGCATTGCTTTTCCTTCAGACGAAACAATTTTGTACACCTCTTACAGGCGGTTGTTTAACACCGTAACTACAAATGCACATTATAAGTTACTGACTGAAAGAGATCTTGTACTGAACTTGCAGTGACTCTGTTGGTTGATCCTCAGGCCGTTGAGTACAACATCTTTGAAGGAATGGAGTGCCACGGTGCCCCACTTGTGGTCATAAGCCAAGGGAAGATTGTGTTTGAAGATGGAAATCTGCACGTAAATAAGGGAATGGGCCGCTTCATCCCTCGCAAACCTTTCCCTGAATATCTTTACCAGCGCATCAAAATCAGGAATAAGGTAATATCTGATACTATTTATTCTTCTTTATAGCCATACACTCTTGGAACCACAGTAGCACGTGGGTTCTTATTATTATTGTGTTAATGAGTCCATATCAGATGGATTATATATGACTTGTTCAAAATGTGACCAAAAAACTGGTTCCTCTGCAAGTGTGAACGGATGTAACTTAATGAACACCATGAGCTACAGTGGGTAGAGCATGTAATTACCAGTTGTGCATAATTGCCTCATGTCCAGCTGTGCAGGCTTTTGAAGGGAAGTGGAAAAGTGCTAGAATTTACTTTCAGTTAAAATTCAGGAAAAAGATAAAGCCTCTTTGAGAGGAGGGTTAGCCAGAAGAAAAACAGAATTTTAAATTGTTACTATGCTTTGCATACTGAGCAGCCACACTGCAGAGAAGAAAAGCATGAAAGCCAGAGATACTCAATATATTTGGCATCTCTGAACTGCTGTTGGTGCATTTGCTGAACTGTGGATTAGCAGCATTCACGGCTCAGAAAACTTTTCTTTTGTGTTTAATATAAAGCTTGGGAAATGACCAAGATTACGAATGGGTCACTTCTGGTTTTGAATTAAATCTGTGCTCCTCTGTTGAAAACCAATTGGCTTGGTGCTAGTTTGGGGTTACTTGGAAATTGCTTTTTGCCACTGAGCAAGAAAGTCACTGTGTGAGCACAGGTAGCAAGACAAATTGATTTAAACCCATATTGTCTTCAGCCAAGAATATATCATAGCCTGGGGGGATGGCAGCTGAAATGAAGTCTATGAGCAGGTTGATAGTTTTTATCTTTCATCATTTGTCATACAAATTCTGTCAAGTTGTGGGATACAAAAAGTCTGGTCTTCTAATGAGAAAAGGCACTGCAAAAATCATATGTATCTGCAAAAGTTTTGCAAAATACCAATCAGTATTGCAATTTTTTTAAATTATCCACTTAGATGACATGGGCCTCCTCTTCACACTCACCTCTCAAGTGTTTAGCACATGGGAGTGCTATATAAATTAAATTACTATAAGCTGATAATTATATATAATATAAAAATATATATTAATTATATAAATATCATTTCAATAGTGAAAACACCACTTTAAAAACAAGTATCAGAGAGTGGTGTCTTATACCAGGAGCATGCACAAAAGTAACTGGACTGACTTGCATCTTGCAAGTGGGCCTGGATTTTGGGAAAGACCTTTGATTCTGGATACTTGGTGAAAGGTCTGCAAAAGGACCGAGAAAAGGACTGATATTTTCGCTCTTGCAGCTCCCCCTGCTGCCTGCCAAGAGGAAGGGAGAGCAGATTCATGTCCGTGTTTCTTTTCCCACTGTCAAATTTTATTGATTGGAAATATTTAGAGAAACCCAGTGATGGTCATATCAGCCACCATTGGAATATGTCCCTGCACAACAAAGGAATATAATAAAAATGTGTCAAACAAGGTGCTGCAAAGTTCTAACTGGCACAGGATTGCAGTGTAAATTTATCTCTGGAGTAAGGGCTGGTGGCCCAACTGAAATCTGAGCTCAGATGGGAGATACTGTATTGACAAATAATGAAAGATGGGTCCCATGCCACAGTCCAGCCTATCATTGCTTTTCTAGTTGATGACAAGAAGTGGAAACTTCTGAAATTTTAGTTTAAAAATTGCCACGGCCTTTCAATGAGTTCTAATGAAGATAATGAGGTACCTGAAGGGGACGAGCACAGAAAATAGGGATTGAAGCAATTTCACTCCCACCCGTGTTGTAGGTATCACCGGTCTCCCAGCAGCCAAAGTGGGATCCCTGCTGCACAGCCTCTGATTGGAGAGAGGAGAGGTGGTGGTGACTGATCTTACTTAAAATCTTAGGTTAAAATCTGAGGTCAGACCTGCTGTTCTTTTGAATCCCATCTCTCCCCATTGACAGTGAAGGAAGGCTAATAAGGATCCCTCTCTTATAATTTTTATATATAAAAATATGAGGGAGGAAGATTTATAATTTCCTTTATATATATATAGCAGAGTGTAGTTTTGGTGACAGTATAGATGTGATTGCATGCTATAGCTCTGTGCTCAGTGGTCTCTGCCTATAGGCAGGAGGATCATTAGGGAACGTTACCAGAGCATTCAATGTCTGGATTTTCATTCTCTTCTTGATCTAGGTGGGAGGACTGCAAGGAGTCTCCAGAGGAATGTATGATGGGCCCGTGTATGAAATCCCAGCTACGCCAAAATACCAAACTCCTGCACCCTCAACTAAATCCTCCCCTGCCAAAAACCAGCCCCCACCAATCAGAAACCTCCATCAATCCAATTTTAGCTTATCAGGTAAGTCAGCCTGACTTATCAGAAAGGTTTTAAAGGCATGAGCATGGGTTATTGGTGATAAATTTCAGTTATAATCTCTTTAATCAAACACAAAAGGATTATATATACTCACATGCATATACTTAGATAGATGTATGTATGTACATATGTGTTTTTATACGTTCTTTCTCTAGATATATTTTACTAATTGCCCAAAATGTTTGCAATTTACATTTTTTTCTGCATGTAGTCTTTTAATATTATTTACCTGGCCCATTACAATTAGCTGAGTTCTCTGATTGATGTAACTGAGGCCCCTTGGTGGTAGGTACAGCTGATGGAATTTGGGTCTCTGCTGCCCACCTGGCTCAGACATCAGAGATTTCTTTCTTGCTGCATTACCAGAAGCTGCTAGATGTGGACACCTCAAGTGTCCTTGTCCATGATTGGCAAAGCATGTGCAGAAGCTGTTCATACACAGATTAGAGTATTTCTTGTCCTCTTTACTCTTGGTGCCCAGAACATTTTCCATGGTACATAAGACACAGACTGGAAAATCATCCTTTGGGGTTGTTGGAAGTAATTCTTGTCATTTGAAGACAATTAGAAGTGTATCAAATCCTTATACTTCAAAAGTCTACAGGCCAATTGGTAAATAAGTGCCGCCTTACGATGTTGTGAAAGTCACTGGATTTTCTCCCCTGTGTGAGCCAATGGTGGAGTTTTCCTCCCTGAGAGATCCTGTCTTTAGAAACTCAATGAAACTTATGGAAGAAAGCCAAAGGAGAGAAAATATTTAAAAATCCTTATTGTGAGATGAAATATATTTTTGCCTGTACTCCTGGGGCCATGGTGAGCACATACACATATGCAAAGCTATATAAAGCAGAAAAAGTGCTTAGAAATTTGACCTCTAATAATAATAACTGATAAATGGGGTTTTCATAAGCATCTGAAGCTGTGGTTTCACAATCTGCTGCTGGATCTAGGTATGACCAAGGCATCTAGTGGTATGAATTTGATCCGAATCAGGCAAACCCACATTACTGTGTTCTTTGGAGATTAAGCAGAACCAGAGACTACGACAGCATTTAAAATGATCCTATGCTTTTATGGTAGTCTTACATTGCCTTCAGGAAGCTGAGTGTGATCAGACAGTATTTACCCTGGCAGAAAGCTTGCTGTCACCTGAAGCTTAATATTTCAGCATTTTTAAAAGCAGTTTGAAGTGGGCACGAGTTTACATTAGCTCAATCACTAACATCACATCTACTGTCCTGTCGTCCCATGGACTCAGTGGGGACAGGTGTGATAAATGAATGAGTCAGGTTTGAAAAATCCACTCCGCATATATATGGTTTTGGTTGGGTTTTTTTCCTAATAAAAACAGTAATATTTTCTGTCAGGGTGTGATCTCATGAAGGGAACCCAATCAGTAGGTGGGCATCCCTGCATGGGCTCTTCAAGTCAGTGGAAAAGAATCCCCCATGTAGGGTAAGCATCAGCCTGATCCCAAACATTTCAGCCTACACTTCTCATTGAAGGCAACTGGAGGTGGGCACAGAAATGTGCCTTGGAGGCCTGCTTAGCACTTCAGTCAGGAGTTGATCACCAGCTGATGGTGATGTGAGGGGCACCTAGCTGGAACTATCCGGGTGACATCTCACCACTGATGTTTTTTTCCTTTTCTTATCTTTGTTTCACATTTTTTTCTCTTGCTGCAGGAGCTCAGATAGATGACAATAACCCACGCCGCACTGGCCACCGCATCGTGGCACCTCCAGGTGGTCGCTCTAATATTACCAGTCTTGGCTGAAAAATGATGATGGACAGAAACACAAGGATGAAGGCTCATGGGAATAATGTCCGTTCCCTTCAGTATCTGTGTTATTGAACCCACAGTTTTATTTGGTACTAATGGAAATAAAAAATGAAATGTCTTTCTTTTTTTTTTTGTATAGGAAGAGGTGATAATAGTGTGGTGTGTTTGCTTGGAACTACTTGCCTCACAATTGTGCTTTCATGCCATAGTCACCTTAAAGCATGGTGCTTCCATTGCCCCTTTAGTGACTACAGGTTTTAGCTTCGTCTCGTAACTGAATGATGGTTCCTTTGCACCCTTTCGCTGTATTAGAGTAGTTAATGCATGTTACTGAGTTATTTATGCAAGTTGCATTCTGTGAGTGAGTCCCTTTAGAACACGTTGCCAACGATTGACTAGACACGATGCCAAGGTTAATGTCCGTATTTGAGAAACGCCACCAAAAACACTTATGAAGGAAGAAAATGGCCATCTTTGAAAGTATGCAGTAGAGTAGTATAAGCAGCTTCTGTTTCATCTTTAATTTATTATAAGCCCAAGAAGCACTTCTCTCAGACACAGACCATTTTCAGGACACGTAATGACAAATGGTCTCTGTAGCACCTGTCTGTTCCCACTCGGTACGTTCCAAGTCTGTGTCCTCCTTGTTTCCATTTTAGACAGAGCCATAATTTATACATACCAATGCCATCGCCACCCCTGCAGGGATTTCTCCACCTGGGCAGTAGTGCTTTCCTTCTGCATGAGATTTTTGGTACTTACAGATAATCCAAGTTGCCGTCGGATTTTTAAAGTTTTTTGTACAAAGTTTTTCCTTTGTAATCACATGCATTTTTACTTACTCTACCGTATCAAGATCTACTAGTCATGGTTCAATTTCTGAATTCAAAGCTTGTGAAATAAAGGAAATGAATTGATGGGTAAGCGTCTTCCTCTGCTTTCCAGTGCTGTTCCTCAAGGATTGAAAATTTAAAACGGAGAAACTCAGGAGAAATTGTCTTACAGGTTGACATCACATGAAAGAAGGAGCCTTCTTAGATCACAAGGGGTGTTAAATGTATAGATGCCTGCACACTAGAGCATGCTACAATCTGCAGTAATTAAACAGAGCTCACAGTAAAAATATACTTACTGTTTACATTGCAGTGGCCTCAGTTTTGGCCAAATGAGACCTAAATTATCTCCCAAGACCTTCAAGGCTGCATCTGATTTGCTTAAATGGTAGTTGATTGCCATCCTCTTCACCTGTGATGCAGAACAAGTATGCAGTGCTCCAGTCTGACCTGTGAGCACAGCTCAGGGGCTGTGTTTGGCTTCATACTGATTTTTCTCTGCTGACTGAACCGGGACAGCGTTCAGGAGCGGCATGAACAAGACGTGCTGCAGGTAAGGTGAGGAAATTGGACTTGTGTTCTGTCTGTGAGGGTGAAGGAGGTGCTTTCTCCCTGTCTTTCTGACTCTCTCACAAACTATGGGAAGTAACCTTTTCTATTGCTTTTTACTTTTTCTGATTGTGTTGCAGATGGTGTGGGAGGCAAGGGCTACCACGGAGGGTGGGGTGCTCTGAAATTAAGCAGGTCAGCAAACACCTGCCTTTGGCCTTCTACCGCTTTGCCCTTGTCTACACTTTAAAGCCACACCAGGAAAAGTCTTGTAGCAGCCCGGTGCTGGTGGAATGGTTTTATCTAGTTGGGATGCTTGACCACCTCACACTGGTCCATCCTTTCCACGCAGCAATACATTGCGTTGGCACAGGGCACTTAGTCTGTGGGACATAAAGGTTTTGGAAAGTAGCCTACTTGAAGCCTACCTGTCATCATGCTCTGAAGCTTCTGTGCTATCACCTCCAGCTTGCCTGGGAAAGGAACCTCTACCCTGGAAAACTCTATTTCGGTCAGCTTGCTCTGAAAACCAAGCAGCAGAGCTGGTTGGAACAACCAGCTTTTCTTCTGGCTTTGGCTTTGATCCGAACCAGTGAAGAAACACTGCAATTCAGCCCGCAGTGAACTGAATTGATTGCTCCCAAAATAAGAGAAAAATAAAGCTTTTCATGACCAATCCTTTCTGCTAAGGATTTAAATTCGTGTTTCCTATTGCCTGGAGAGTGCCCTCATCCCTGGGCTTGCTTTCTTCTTGCTCACTTGGTTCAGGTATTTTATATGATATGAATAACTTGCTCACTTGGTGGTTCAGGTTTTTTATGTGAAGTGAAATAGCACTAGCAGAGAAGCCTGAGGACAACCTGTCCTGGAATAACCCACAGCCCAGCAGGTAAGGCAATCCTGAAATGCCAAATCTCCATCTCCACTGTCCTATTCCAACCCATTTGCTATGAGTGTTGACAGAGCCAGCAGTGGTTCTGGAAATATCTAACCCTGACAATAGAAATAACGGTGGTTTGTGAAACTACGCAGCAAATTTGACATAGTGTGAAAATTTTGGAACTGCTCCTTACAATCTCCTTAGTGATTTTCTTACGTGTATTTGTACAAGTAGCAATGGTTGTTCACCTCTGAGTAGAACTTGTACTTTATCTACGAGGCTTGTCACGCTTGAGGTGACAGAAATGATCGTTGTGTAACTACTATTGACAGATTCCACTTTTCCTACATGCTAAACAACATCCTAAACCAAAGAGCCATTTTCCTACAAGCTAGTCAAGATCCACTGCTGTTAACACGCATTTATTTTTCCCCAGTGAAGTGTGGTGTGTTTGGGAGGCACTTCATGGCTCAGTGCTGCTGTGCAAACAAGACTCTGCTTGTCAGGTCAAAGTAACTGCTAGGATTTCTCCGAGGAGGAACACACTAGTGTCCCACGATGTTCACAAGCTCCCACAGCCTGACTGCTGCTCCCGTGCTGCTGCTGAGGGAGGAAGCCTGGGGATCCTGTCCTCTGCCTGGGTCTCTCCACTCTGGACGAGCAATAGCACCTGGATGTGACTGAAACACCTTTTTTTTTTTTTTTTTTGGAGCACAGGTACCTTACTGCATGGTCATCAGGTGAGGTGAAGGATGCCTCACCTGGATGGTTACTGTGATAGACCATTGAGAGCTGGCATGTACGGGGTTAATGGGGGATTTAAACCAAGCAAGGTAAGTGGTGCTTCTCTTACCACTTGGAGGCCTATTTCACCTAATCTGTCCTTAAAAAAAAAAAAAACCAAAACAGTAATAGTAAATATAATGTGGATTAGCTGGTGATCATGAATATATCTGCAGAAGAAACTATAATTGATTTTGCTCCCTTGTAAGAGCACCAAGCTGGAGGATGTTAATTTTGTGAACTTGAGGGTGGGGAGCTGCTTGTATCTCAGCTACAAGAAGTTCTGAAATCTCAACTACAGTGCACAGCTTTCATGGTTTTTGAATCATTGTTTCTAAAAATTTGCAGCAGGGCTATGACCTCTTAATACCTGATACAGTCCTACTCGGGTAAAACTAGCCCTTCCTTATTGGATTTGCAGAACCCTTAAAATCAGTCCCTATGACCAATCTGAGGACTGTCTTTGTCAGTCAAGTGATGTGGAAGGGAAAGCTGGATCCATGGATTGTTTCCTGAGTGACAGTTGGGACCAGTTTATCTTGTGCTTGCTCCAGAGCAATGCAGTTACGGGTTTGAATTGTAGTGTTTGTAGCAAAGCCTGTTAATTATGATGCTGAGACTGTATAAAAACGGACAGCTGTCCCAGCCTTTAATTTTTTTTTGTTAGCAATACACTGATCTTCATCCCTAAGAACAGTAACTGCAGCCCAGACCAGCTCAGTTAACCATGTTCTCTGGGTTCCAGTAGCCAACAACATAAGCTTCAGGGAGGCCAGAAAAAAAGAGCAAACGTATAATGCTAAAATTCCTCTGAGTGTTCCCCTCCCTTCCAGTGCCTTGTATTTTCGTGAGAAGTAGCAGTGTCTTTGTAGCTGCCAGTGGAACTTTCTACCATGACTTAATTTGCCAAGGCACTTTTAAACCCATGTAAAATCTTAGCATTTATGGCTTCCTGGAGCAAGGAGTTGTGCAGCTTAACACACGATAACAAAGTGCCTCCTTTTGACTTATGGCATTATGGTCAAGCTGGTCTATTTGGCACCAGCTATTTTGCCCAGTATTAAATCTCAGTCATTTGAACAAACATTTTTGAGAATAGTTTTCCATCAGGACTTTGGTGAACGTTGCACAAGCTTTCCAGGTATGTCTCAGTGACCATAGTAAGAGGTATTAAATTAGAGAGCACCTCTGCTATGAGGACAGGTTGAGGGAGCTGGGGTTGTCCAGCCTGGAGAAGGGGAGACCTAGTAGTGGCCTTCCAGTACCTGAGGGGGCCTACAGGAAGGCTGGGGAAAGCCTGTTTACAAAGGCCTGCAGTGACAGAATGAGGGCAATGGCTTTAAGATGGAGAAAAGCAGATTTAGATTAAGTATTAGGAAAAAGTTCTTCACTATGAGGGTGGTGGAGCACTGAACAGGTTGCCCAGGGAGGTGGTCGAGGCCCCATCCCTGGAGATATTCAAGGTGAGGCTCGATGAGGCCCTGGGCAACCTGGGCTAGTTGGGGGTGTCCCTGCTGACTGCGGGGAGGTTGGACTAGATGACCTTTGGAGGTCCCTTCTGGCCTGGCCCATTCTATGATTCTATGAAAAAAAAGTGTGGAAGAGCTTTATAATACAGTAAAAGAGTCTGAGATACTGTTTGCGTATGATTTAACTCATTAAATGTTTGCAGTGATACGGATAAAGTAGTTAGGTCTCAGTGCATCACTTCTGTTTCCCCACACCCCCAGCCAACAGCATTTTCTGTAACTTTTCTAGCACAGTGAGATGTACGTGCAAGGCTGTCTTTAAATGTGTAGTCATATATAGTCATGCATGCTGTAAGAAGCTTTAAGCTTGTCATGTCTCAGGATGCTCTGCAGGACACCAGTGGCCACAGCTGCAGGAGTGCAGAGACCAGGAGCCCTCCCCATGGAGAGCATGGGGCATAGTCTTGGCTGAACACATGGAAGATGCATTTGTTCAGATGGAAGAAACAGGACCAAAAAGCTGTTGCAGGTAAGGATCTCTGGATGTCAGAATGACTCCCAAAGACTGCTGTAGATGCCATGATGGAGTGAGTGAAATTGCTAACCTGGTGCTTGCCCTGGTATTGGGTTATGGTGTGCGCAGGCTGGATCAAAGGACCTTCACGTGCGACTTATACTTAGGAGTGCTTGTTTATGTCAGGAATGAAACTGCACATATTGCACAGGAGTTGGTGCCAGCACGAAGGTCCCAAGTACAAGTCTTTTAAGTTGCACACCTCTCCAGTGTGATCCAGGCTGCCTTTCAGCAAGACTTCTGCATGATAAGGCTTTCTATATTTTCCTACAGCAGAGAGACCATTGAGACAGACTATTTTAATTCTCTCATGATAAATAATGCACTCAGTGACTCTAACACCATGCCTAGAATTTTTGTGAGCTACACCCTTGACACAAAGCTGTGAATAAGATTGAAGACAATCATGAAATGTTGCAATAGTTGTCACGCTTGATGTTAACTAAAAAGGAGAGAAAAAAAGCATGGTGTTTTTTCTGCTAAATTTCTGCACCAAGTGTTTTCGGTCTGTACCTACAAAGCATGATCAAAGCTCCTTGTGAACCTCTCCTGACTAAACCAAAGAGAGAGAGCTTTACAGATTTACATTAGAAAGCAAGTGTTTTGAGCTGTGACTGGCACCTAGGTTATCTCCATTTTCCCCTGTCTATCTGACATCCACTATGCTGGAGACTGCTCTCAGCTGGCAAAACTGTGCAGCATTTTATTTCCCAGGGATCCTCTAAGCACAATACCACGAAATTTCTACCATCCCATAAAACCCAGGGAAGGTACAAGGCTGGTGGTGGGGGTAGAGACAACACACAGGTACCAAACATTTCAGTAACAGATCAGTAGGAGGGAATATTAGAATCATGGACAGATTCAGGTTGGGAGAGGCATCACCTGGAGTCCAGTCTCTAGTCACAGCGGGGCTATCTTCAAAGTTAGGCTGATCAGGACCTCGTCCAGGTGAGTGTTGAAACTCTCCAAGGATGGATATTCTGCATCCTCTCTGAACTACCTGCTCCAGCAATTCACCCATTTCATGGCAAAAATCTTTTCTTCCTGATGAGCAATCGGACCTGCTGCACTGAAACTTGTGACTGTTGCAATAAGTTGTGCCCATTGGGCTGGTGATAAAATATTTCACAGCATCATGAAAAAAATCTCGCTTTCAGAGCTATTCTGTGTTGGCTTTGAAATAAAGTCACAAGATTTAAACTGAACTGAGAGGTCAGAGGTAGGCAAAAAAATAAATTATCCTGCAATGGCTATGATAGGAGATGGGAGGGAGATCTTCAGCATCAGAATCCAGATACGGAGTGTTACTGTGGTTAAAACAACATAACATAGCATAAAATTTGAACAGTGCTTAAGAGAAGAGCAACTGTTGTGAGCTTACCTTGGCCTTTGCAACATTCATTTCTTGGTCTAATAAAACCCTTGTTCAATATCTGCATCACTGAGAGGGAGTGATGTTAAGTAAGTTACATGACTTCAAGTAGACAGCAAATTTACCGAGTAACTCAAGGAGACTGAGAAGTTAATAACAGGTTGTTCTACCAGGAATCGAATGTGACTTTGTGGGAGAAGAGAAGAAATGCCTGTTTGTAGAGACTCCAGCGCTGGGATTTCAGGCAGAGGGATGAAAACCCTGTGAGCTGCCCAGGAGAGGGCACTGCTGCCCTGCTTTTGGGATAAGCTGAACCTTTCCACGTTTTCTAAGGGAGAGAAAAAGACGTTTCAGTCCCGCCTATCCAAAGGAGCTACAGTGCATCCAAGGAGACCCCGCTCCCATGATGAGAGACCCGGCTTGGGTAATTACAGACCTCATTCGGGTGATTAGAGACCCCGCTTAGATAATTAGAGACCCTGCACAGATAATTACGCTGCGCCCTAACTGTGACGGGAGCTGCTGCTGTACTGCATGGTTTAAAACATCATCAGCTCTAATACCAAAAGCTTCCTTCTTGCTATCTATACAGATGTAAATCGGCTGCACTCGTTTAAAAAAGAAGCCCAACAAGCAGCAACTAAAACGTCTATATCAGGAAGGTAAAGAGACCATAGAGACCAATTGCTGAAATACCAGAATCAAACGCTTGAAGTGCTACAGCTTAGGAAAAAAAAAAAAGTATGTTTACAATGATCAAGGTGGAAATTGACCCTTTAATAATTGTGTATAACATGCCTGGCAAAGTCACTTTTATCTGAGCTAAACTGCGTAACTGATGCAGTATTTTCCATCATGTATCAAACGACAGCCTTTTAGTTAGCAAAATGTATGTTCGTTTTAAAAAGACAGAAAATTTTCATTTCATCAAAAGCTGTAAGATTGCTTAGTGGAGAAATTTATTACACAATACAGGTGCTCTGTACAGCCAGTAAGAACTAGCTGTTTTGCATAACAAGAAGAATTCCCATAAGAAACGTAATGAGCATAACCAAGTATGCTGGAAACAAAAGAGCGTACTTACGGAAGAAGACTAGAAACTGAAGTATAAAAAACAAACCAGTAAACTGTTTTTGTCTCGTTCTTCCTAAAAATAATAATTTGAAATATGAGACAAACACAGAGAAATATATTTACAAAAAGCTTTGTACAAATTTAAAAAAGCATACATAAACTCGGAAGTACTAAAATATAACAAATGTAATCTTTTGACGTACCAATACCATCTGAAGTCTGTTTACATATTCTTTACATTTCTATCTATTTTCATTAGTCCAAAGCAGCAATCAAAAAATATTAAGAGCTGATGTACCACATTAAGGGCTCAAAAGCAAATTCTACATCGCTACTGCAATGAAACCTTATCAACATACAGTGACCTGCGCAACCAGCCCAGTGTGGATCTGTTCTCCTACCAGCACCCTTTCCTCAGGTATATTCCTAATAAAAAAACTATCTCCCCTCCACATTCCCCAAACAATCTGGAAGAGCTTACATTAAACACTTCTTTGTTCCTCCTTACCCAGTGGGGATGTTTTATTACCAGCTAAAGGAAGTCAGGATTGATTCTTGGTCTGTAGCTAAAGCAGATTTCTCGGTTATTATTGATGTTCTTCGCTGTTCCTCAGTAGAGCAGCTCAGTAAGTATTTATAGCTGCTGAGATTCCCCAGAAGAATGCTTTGGTACTCTGTGTTCTGACAGCTCATACAAATGCTTTTACTACCTGTTGTCTCTTTTTTTTAACATATTTGAGTTTTTCCTTGGTTCAGTCTCCCCTTCATGTGGACTCTGTAACCTGTCTCTGAAAGAAATAAACAAGAAAAATAAAACTGTAGACTGAGTTTTTCAAATGCCACAATTCTCTCTTAAACTAAATTAATTTTGATAAGAGAAGAAAGGCGCTTGCTATGTAATTACAACTTCTGCACTCGCTGGTTTCAGCTGCCTCTGTTGAGGCTGCCAAAACAAAGTTGCATAAAGATAAACGTTCCTTTGTGGGGTCCCTGTTCCCTACACACGTATCCCTTGTTGGCTGTGGGAAAGGAGTGTGTGAAAGGGGTTGATGCCATCAGGGAAAGGAGCCATCTCCTGAAGTCAGTCCCAGGCTGAGGTCACTCAGGGGATAAATACTTTCCCCCAAAGGCCTGTGGCTCCTGAGAACCAACTGTTTGCTTTGCCTGTCAACAGGATTTTCTCTGCTCAATATATCAAGCCCCCAGCGACCAGCTGGCTGGTTTGATCTGCCCGTAGTCATCAGCTGGCATCTTTCAGGTTTGTAGCCATTTCTTCTCCTCTAGTTAGCACCCCAGTATAAGCCAACTGAAACATCTATCAAGAAAATCATTGTTAGAGCTGCTACCCTCATCGGCCAAAGACTGGCGCTTGCCTTTGTTCCTGAAATAAAGGTGGAAGTTGAAAGCCTAAATACCACAGACCATATTTTGGTTGCTACACGTCAGCCAAGTTCCATTGGATTCACTTGTCTCTGCTGATTTATGCTGTCTGTGACTCAGGTTTTAAAAAAACTCATTAAAGGAAATTTGGAAACAGCATTTCTCATTTCTCTACTTAAAATCAAAGTTATTTATAAAATACATAACAGCACACACAAGCAAACTCAGATGGTTTTCCTAAATTTAAAAAATAATATGGGGGAAAAAAAGGTCAAGTACATGTGAGAAGTAACTACTAAGGAAGAAGCTCAGTTATTATAGGTATTATATTTTGGGTTTGATTGACATACCCGCTTATGAAAAAGATTTTGTACTGCATTTTATAAATAGTGTTTCACATACCATTTTTTTAGCCTCTACTGTACCTGCATAAGCCAGAAGTCAGTCCAGGGGGCTCTTGAATATTTTCATGAGAATCATCTTTGTCTGCTGATTCTGGTGACTGAAAGGTCTTTCTTTTTGGCTTCGGTTTTTCCCCTGAATTGCCAAATGCATGTGGATTGAAAAAAAAATAAAAATCGTATATAATAGAGCTTGTTGGTTTTGATTAGTTACACTCTAACACTTCATACACACACGTTACTATTCCTAGGAAATCACTCCACTTTATATTATCTAGCATATTGCATTTTTACAAATTGGTTAGTTTCTCGCAGACCTCGAAATTTCACACTTGCTAAACAGTGAATTAAGTTTCCATGAGGTACAACAGTTGAAAGCCCTTGTCATGTATTTTCTTAGCAAGTAATTGAAGGCTTGTTACTACCAGCAAACAAGAAAAGCCATTTCATAATTTTATATGATTTCAATCAAAACAATCTGATGTTAAAAATTAGCTGTTTTTAGGGCCTTGAGCTAAGCTTCCACATGTGTCCCTGGGGTCACAGTGGACACAGTGGACCAGGGCAAACAGCTCTGCACGCTTCAGAAACAACCAACTGGGAGAAAGACTTCAAAATTATCCAGGTGAGTGAGCTGCTTTTCCCTTTTGGGCACCCATCTCCCCTTTCAGCATCTTTCAAAGGTAACATTAATTGTTTCATTCTGATAATGACAGAAGGGTTTCATGGCTCAAAGGGTGACAATTTTCACGCTCCAATCCTGATCCCAAATGTGGATCAGGGAACACAACTGCTATTCTGACGATTTGTCCCTAAGTATCTCTTGAATAAAAAACTAGTCTTATTTGTTAAAACTGCAGTAAGCTCATATAAATATTTGAAGTTTCCTGATTCAGTAAGGTTTTACTTTTGAGCGTGTGGGTGGGAAGGCGATTCTTCCATTCTGCCAGGAGAATGAAAGCTGGGTGATTCAGTTGTTCTCCCAAAGACTTAAAGAGATTGAGGTGAACAGAGTTGTTCCTGAAGAACACAATAAAGACATGAAAAATAATTTCAGTTTGAGCAAGGCAAAGCCTTACCTCAGTGGACATAACGGAACCTATTGGCCAAAGGGCTGTGCCGGCGTGAGGAATGGTGAAACATTTGTGGCTGTGCTCCTGGTGAGCTGGGTGACCTTGGAAGGTTGCCTTACTTTTCTACACCCCTATTAGGGAAATGGCACTGATGAAAAATCTCACCCCAAACTCCATTGTGTTATATTGCAAAATATGCACTGGTATGTGGAACAATGTGGGTTTTTTTTAAAACAATTCAGGATTGTACCAACCTGCTGACTTGCTCCTTTTGGAAGGCTTCTTCTTCACAGCCATTGGAACTCGGGCCAGCACAGCCAACTCACTCACAAAGTCCTGCTCCGCTTCCTGCACACAAGGATAAACCAGGAGTCAGTTAACACAACACAGCTTGGGCTATGTTTGCTGGGTTATGTTATTCTACATGTGGCATGACAAAAAAGGCATTTATCATTGCAGAAACACAGGAAACAATATGGCTAGCATCAGGGAAGCATTTCGTACAAGGCAGTGGTGAATCTGATTTCAACTAGGACAGCAAAGAGACAAGCTGTCCAATGTTTTTGCCATGGACTGCTTCAGATCCGTGAGTCATTTAACCCTGATTTACCTGTAGCTGATTCTCCAACTCGGTCTCTAGGTGATGAAATCCCAGCAGTTTCTGTTTCAGAGACTCCAGACGAATTTGCTGCTGCAGTTCAAACTGAGCCAAAACCTTCTTTTGCTGCAGCACCATCCTGAGCAAGAGAAATTTAAAAGTACTGATATTGTTCAGTTCAAGGGACAAATACAATCCTGGCAAAGCGTATTTAGAAGATTTTGTACAGAGAAAGGCTCATTAACAATATTATCCCATCCAGCTTCTGCTGGGACAAAAGAAATTGCTGTAGATTTTTAGACAAATTTACCTATTCCAATAACCTGCCTTGGCTCCCTATGGGATACAAGATCCTTTTGGAGGTGGGAATTGCAGCAGGAGTTTGGGTTGGACTTTGGAAGCTGGAGTTCAGCTCTAATGCTGAAGTCTGCTTTCAAAACCATTGTATGTTTCTAAAGTCAGCTTTGCTGTCTGCTTGCCAAAGAGACAAAAGCTGTTAGAAGATCAGGTGTGAGGATAAGGGATTAAGAATTAGGCATTTAATTGAGGGCTCTTCAGTACCAGATTGATAGTCAGCCAGAAGCACGGAGATTCAAAACCTGGCAATTGGGAGCATTGACAACTATATTCTTCATTTGTTTTATTTTGCTGGTTAAAGATTAATATTAATATAGCAGAACCTGAATGGCTGCAACTTTGCTGAATCTTTATTTCTTATGTTCTCTTGCCTGATCTACCTTGAAGCAACGCTGTCAATCACCCATCGCATTCCTCAGGGAAGGAGGTAACACAAATTGTTTCTGACATCTACACAAAATGAAGTTGCTATTGTAATGGCCAATGCTTACAGAAGGTTAGCTTTCAAAAATTGCTTTTTGAACCCTCTCTCATAACCTTGCACAACGAGCAAAAGGAAATAAATCAATCTATGTTGAGTTTAATAGGAGTTAGACAAATTAATGGCAATTTTGCCACTAATTTATACAGGACTGGGGTTTGACCGTAAAAGAAATCATAATGACAATAGGAAAATGCATTTGATTATGAATAGCTATGAGACCAGCTTAGATATTGAATAGTTAAATTCTTCAATACAGTATTTTTGTTTGCATGAAGGCCAATTTGATTGTATGTTGTTGGAAGACACTAGACTAGATTATGGGAGAAAAAACTGAGACAACAGTTAGAAGTGAATTTATATTGATAATGAATAACTAACAGACCTTTTATGAAACTCTTTACTACATGAATCCATTTCTATACTAATTCAAACAAGGATGAAAAACAGGAAGTGAGCAATGATTTCTTTCAATTTAGAAGTAACAGAATGTCTAAAAAAAGAATCAGCCTCTTTACAATGTCAAAATTGCAGATGCTGTGCTGTTCTGGATAATAAACCAAGAGTAAAGACATAAAATGATTACATAAATGTATCATGTGCATACCAAGTCGTATAGCTTTTTATGACAACTTACTCCTTTGGAATTGCAATGCTTTCTGGACTCTAAGTTTCATAGAGTCAGTAATGGATTAAATATAATTTTTATTTAATTAACATTTGAGGGATTCCACTCTTAATTTAATGCAAGTAATCCTGACTGTCCAAGGCATTCACTGAAATCATCTTGCCATTTTGAGTATAATTTATGCTTCGAACATTTTCTCCTCATTATTAGATATGTTTACTCAATAGCAAACTAACAAACACTTTTGATGTTCAAAGCAGAAAAGATGGAATGTAATGAATTAGACAGCATTGGTTCCCATCCTACATCTATGTTTAATTTCTTTTAAAATTTGGCATATGCTTTGGCATTGTTTTTCATTCTCTCTTTTCAAACTGCCTATGTATAGTTTTTCCGTCTGTAATTAATGACCATCAAAAAGTTTATTTAATAAGAAAGTGGTTCTCTAGATCAAAGAGAAGACATAATTTGGCAATAGATACTTCTCTTCCATCAAAGACAAATATAAAATGCAAACCCAAGAAGTTTATTCAGCTAGACATTATGTAGATCTGCAAACACTCACAACATTTAAATGGAGTCAGCAGCGCTGCTGCCTGCTTTTACCTTTGATGGACTGTGGACGATACGTTCAGGAGGCCTTTGGTCTGGTTTTCTTTCAATGCCAATTCAATCTCTTGTTTCTTCTTAAGTCTGTTCCTTTCACCTCTTTCTGCTGAAATAATGTTTTTGTAAAATCTTCTGCTCAAAATTACAATCTTGTGGCAACTTTACCATTTATGTTTTGCATCAGTACAAATCAATCCCTGTTGTAGGTAGTCTTTCCAAAGTTATGCTCCTTAGGGATATCAAGTACTTCTTGCACACTCTCACTCTGCCACTGTGATCTGCTGCACAGACAACAGTTTGTGCATCATTTAGCTGAGATGGTAATGTCACTGAATTCCTATTCTTACCTACTTTTCCTGCTAGGCTGATTAACACAGAATTCAAAGTAGAAATGTTATGAAAAGGCCTTGATACCCTGAGCAAGAACTGCAGTACCTAAGCCAAAAATGCAATATAAAGAAAACCTCCACTTGGAGGCCACATAGTCCTGGGAATGTCTAACTTCATCAGATCTTCCCTCATTTGATGGCAAAGTATTCTGGGTACTTTAGCATATGCTTACACTCTGCGAGTAACTCGGTGTTTATCTGCTGACCAGGCTCCTGACTCTTGCCCCTGAAGTCCTGCCTGGCAGCAAGGCTTGGGGCAGGTCTGACAGGTAGGACAGACAGGTTTCCTTGCACCACTGCTTTTAAATAAAACACAGAAGGAGGGAAATAAATAGGTACACAACTGATTAGGGTATATAACATTCACCTGGGGAGCATCTGACCTTTTCTGAATGCTCCAAGAGGCTGACAGGCACTGATCCTACCAACAGCATCATCAGGGAGTAGTTACTGAATATACTCTACCTGGGGCTGGGCTGAGCTGGCTGGGCAAGAGGAAGTTCTCTCCACCATTCCTCCCTGTGGTTGTGCCAGAGAGACCATAAATTCAGATTTACTAGGCCAAGGGGTGCCCAAAGAAGCAAAATCCTGGCATTAAGCACTGTCACTGGGAGAAAAAAGTCCTGCATTATGGTCCTTACTACCACTTACCTACCACTGAATGAAGTACATAAGAAATTTCCCATGTGGCCATTCTACCCCCAGGTCTATCAACCAGTAGGTGGCCCTATGGCCAACACTCTTTCTCCCATCTTGTGTTTTAGAGAGAGAAGTTCCGAAACTATTTGGTGAGGAAGATGACACTCTCAGTGTGGTGATCATGCTTGGAGAACAACTAACTGATCAGTCCCTTCAGAAAAGGAAAAAACATGCATGTTCTGTCTCCTGGCTGAGCTTGGATGGAAAGCAGTTGGCTGGCTCACAGGGCTTAGGGTGTCCTGGTGGTGCCCCAGAGCAGATCTCCAGGCCGTTAAGAGTCACAGAGAGGAATTTAAGTGCTTTTGGGGCCAACACAGCAGCTGAATGAGAAAGGAGTGGGGTTTAGCATCACAAATTTAGACTTAGCTTAAAGAAGGGCTTATGTGTCCTAAAGCATCAAAGCCTCTTATTAGATAGTAGTGCTCACTCTCAATATAATAAGCACTGACAAAGCTTAAGTAGTTATCTGTTGATACCAGAAATCTCAGCTGGTCTTCAGCATGCACATGTAGCTTTGAAATACTTTTTCACTGTAACTGTTTGATCTGTGTCTCTCTGGCCACCCAAATCTAAAACACTCTGGCTTTTATTACCAACATAAATGCTCTCATCCTCGCTCATGCCTGTAGGCAGAAGAAAGATTTTCTTTTTCTTCAGTTGAGAAGAAAATGTGTCCTGCTTACACATGTAATTTTCTTCCTTTTAGTTCAAGGAACACCACCACTGAAAAAATTATATATCCACCCAAGCTCTAGGAGAAAAAAATAATCTAAATGAGCGATTACCAGAAATCTGACAGTGGTTTTAGTGACCGGTATTCTAGGTCTTATAATCTAATTGGGAAACCAGTTGAGACCAATAACAAAACACTGATGAAGCAGAATCTTCAACTATGTAATGACATCCAGCTCAGCTCAGATCAGAGGAGCATTCTAGAACTGGCTTCAGCATTAATTCCTGCTTAAAGGAACTCAAATCAAAGGGATTTTAGACTCTGCAGTTGGCTGAATCAGGGACAAAGAAGTCTTTAGAGGGACTTTGTGCGAACTTAAGTAACCAACTGCCTTGCTAGCTGTCACTGTCTAAAATACAGATTGCTAAAAATTCCTATGCAATTTTTGTCTAACCCTAGCACTTCAGCTTCTGATATTAAAGTCTTCAAGGTTCACAACAGGGCAGTGCAGAACAGACTGGTTCTGTCTTATAACCAATGAGTATATCTAGCTCCTACTGGGGCTCACAAATCCTTCCTACCCACTCATCTCTGGATCTCAGCCTTGAGTGGATATGCCTGTTCCTCTTCAAAAACTCTCTTCTGTGGTTAAATAATCATTTATATTTAAAATTATTAACTCTATTTTTAGAAAAAAACCATCCATTCCACGTGTCTCAAATACTTAGCCTCTGATGATATTGCCATTTTGCTAACTTGCTAACTTGATTCAACAACCTTCATCAAGGGGAAGGGAGAATATTTACGAAAAAAATCAATAAACACGGTATGGTTTTGTTCTCCTGTCCTGAAGGAACTGAACAACTAAAAATAATTCCAGGAGAAACTGCCTGCATTTATGTGAGATCCAGCAGTTCATAAACCTCTTCAGCAGTTTCACAACCTGTGAGAGGGTCACGGTTGACAGCTAAGAAACGATGCAGTAGCTCACACAGTGTCCCAGGATGGACATGCTTGGCTTTTTGGTGTCTTCTCTAATCCATTTCTTCAACTTCAGAGACAACAACATTTCATTGAGCCAATAAAAGGAATGAATATAAGAATCTACTCCCCAAAGCTGAGGGCAGTGACCGCAGAGGAAGCAGACTGCCTGCTTGTGATGATTACGTTTTCTAACACGGGAGCAGGGACTGAAAACGCAGACCTGCTCCCTTCTAGGGAAAAGATTCAGCTCGTAAGCACCTGTCATAAACCCTCTCTCTCCCCCAGTGAATATTTGACTCATTGATTCATTTTATTTGCATAAATTATTATGCAAAGTTGGACAGTGTTTATGGTAGATGTTTGCTGTACAACTGAATACCTGTACAACTATTTCCTTTCTAAATTCTGCCTTGTGCTGAGGTTTGCAGCACCAGAAAAACAGCTGCTGGTGGTTTTGACTGTGGTGATATCTATAATATCCAACACTGGGCCATCATGCTGTGTGTGTCTGTACCAAACTTGGACTAATAGGGTCCTGCATCTACAACTGCCATTCAAATATTTATTAATAACAGTTCTACCACTTCTCCTTCAAAGACGGAAATGGACATACACATTGTTTTTGGTTTGTTGCTTACTTTAAATAACAGATATCTTATCTTTAAAAGCAATCTTTACAGTAACAAGAAAATTAATTTATCTGTTAAAAAACAAGAATTATCTTATAGTTATAAATATCACACGTACCTTGTAAGGATTTCAGTTGTTGAAGCTTTTTCTCTTCATAGCCTTCTGTGATTTTTCCTAATTGCTGATAGTAGTTTTGCACCAGCCTATTGATGTTATTGCTGGTCCCATACACACTTTCTACAGCAGCTTCCACCAGTCTCTCCTGCATTACACAGTACAAATCGCAATTCACTTTACAAGTCAAAAACTGAAGTGTTTTGATCTGTCTAAAACTGAAGACCCAAATTAATTTTGTATGTTCACACATTGTGAATTTTGTGCTTTAAAAATGTGGCAGGCTAGGACGCTGGAAAACAGATATTTCTATTAATCCATGGAACATTTCAACATGAAAAATTACACTAAAATCTTTCTAATGTGCTTCACCTCCACCTAAGAAGGGGTCATTCCTCTATCTGCTCAACCTCTTACAGCTCATTTTACATGTCAACTGGACTGCGAGCAAAGTAAATTAATATATGTGTATCTCTACTACAACTTTCGATTACACAGAAAATCAAAATATTTACTTTGGAACAATTTTATTAGCCTATGAAGCAAGCTGTATTTTTATTTAATTACTTATCTATGAATTAATAGGCTGCTAATACACAAATACTATTGACTAACCATAAAACTTTCACCAGAAGATAACTATCTCCATTTCTTCCTCATTTTTGTTATTCTCTGTCATCAAGAGCTCTCCCAATTTTTTTTATGTTCCAGGCTTATTTTATGTTCTTTTATTTTAATAAAACCTGTTTTGCTGCTATAGCAAATCACTAGAAAATACTGTACTTCTATGTAAGTGTTTAATTTGTAAATACTTTGCAAGGTATCTTTCAGTTTTAACACAGGTTGCTGGTACTTCTAGGCATAGGGTAATACAGAAATGAAACTGCCTTCCATTTTAGCAAGGTGCTACTCATTTTGTTTGGAAAACCACTATTGAACATTTCCATACCTTGAAGTCCTGCCCATCATCTGAACTCTTTTTTCCAGCTTCCCGTCGCGCATGCTGCAGCAGTGTCTGCCCAATCACCTGCTCCATGTGCTGCTGAAGATACTGAAGAGCCTCTTGGATTTCTGTGACTAGCTGCTGGTGAAACTCTAAATGGGTTTGCTGCGTTTCTTCCTCAAGCTTCTCCTCCTCTTCCAGAATGTGGGACTCCTGGTAATCACACAAAAAGACAGCACTGCCATTTAAATGCATTGACAAACTTAGTCAGCTTCACTTTAAAAGTCAGTCCTACATCCATTCAGAATGACACAGTGTTTTAATACTTAGAATAATCTAATTTCCAGATGAAGTTTATGTGCAGTTAACACATCTGTCTGCAACAAAACTCCGTCACACTATGTACAAAAATTCTAGTTGACAGGGTTCCTTGGGTGGGGGTCCTGAAGGACAAAGGGGTCTGAGAAAGCTGGACATTCTTCAAGAAAGAAATCTTAAAGGTGCAGGAGCCGTCCATCCCCATGTGCCCAAAGACAAGCCAGCAGGGAAGAAGACTGGCCTGGCTGAACAGAGAGCTTTGGCTGGAACTCAGGGGAAAAAAGAGAGTTTATGACCTTTGGAAGAAGGGGCAGACAACTCAGGAGGGCTACAAAGATGTATGCTCACCAGACAGACCTGTTCTGTCTTCCTTCTTTCACAGATTGCCTTCTATTGAGTTGCTGATGTCCCTCTTATTTTAATATTCTTATTTAAGACTAAATGAGATTAAATTACTCTGGGGGATTTGACAGTACCTATTTCCATTCCCTCCTGGAAATAAGAAATGCAAGTAGGAAAAGAACCTGCTCTGCCCCCATTCATCTGTGTAAAATAATGACGTCCCTATTAATGCTGGGTTGTTCTGACATGTCTTTATTTATAGTTCAGGCATATGTTTTTGATGGTTTTTTTTAGACAGTTGGAATGTCATTAAATCATTATCTTTTTTTTAAGAGACCCAATGTCATTCTATCCTGTCCAAGCTAGGATTCTTTAGCGGTGGTGTACATTTTATATGAAAGTGACAGAAAGACATGACACTGCATACCAGTTTAAAATTGGCACAAGCTCAAATTGAGTTCAGTTCAAACAACACGGTATGTCTAAAACTCTGGTTGAGTGTCTGTAAATTAACTTTTTCCTTAGTTCCTTAGTTTTGGAGGTTGTTCATAACATTTTTTTTCTCTCTGACTTTTCACAACTCCACACCTAGGCCAATGAAGTCATTGGCAACAGGAATCTTACATGTGTAGTTTTAGGCACTTCCTTGTGAGGTGGGTTTTAGCTGGCCTTGGAATGAGGCTGTAATGGAGAGAGGCCAAAGGAACAGTACTACCTTTTCTGTTAGGAAACAGAGTGATTGCATCCATTAACATCCCTGTGGGAGCTAAGTGAGAGGGAGTAGCGGAAAGCACATAATAAGAGGAATGCAATCATATGCATTTGTATTTTATTATTTTATCTATGATTTCTCCTGAAAGTTAATGAGATTTTGAGATTTTCACACTTAACAGGAGCTACTTCAATGGAGGTATCAAATATGAAAATGGCAGCAGACAGAATTTTCTTATTCCTCTTCCAAGTGGAGAATTAGGGTTTGTATTATGCAAATCAGAATTAGAGGGATGCACAGATAATTACAAAGACACAGCATGGAGCACAGAGCTGCAAAGTGTTGGATGGCTTCAACCCGTACGTGCAGCAGCAGTGGGTTGGGAAGGGGTTATCACACTAGGAGGGTCCTCTGAGGTTGAAATCTGAAATTCAGTGTTGTTCTAGGTAAATATCCAATGCAGATAAGTAAATAACCAACAATGCTTAAAGGATTAACCCTAAAAAACAGTCACAAACAGATCTGAAAGCGGCCTGAGGAAATATCAAGTCTAAAAATCCCCTGAACTTTCTTCCATTGCCTTTACCTACAGGAGCCAGACTATTTGGAAGGATGTCAGGGGAGTGGATGCTGAGCATCTCATGGACAGAGGAGAAATTAAAAAGAATGAAAAATGATGACAGTATAGAAGAACTTGCTAGGTTTGGTGGAGGGAAGAATTTCTTCTGAGGCTCAAGTAAGAACTTTTCAAGTGCATATTATTATCCCTAGCAGAATTAGTAGGTATTTATCTTACCCTGAAGTAGTAACTTGTATAGAAGTCCTTTATACGTGTTGGCATTCCCTCTTTCATTAGTATTTTCATATGATAAAAATAGCTAAATAAGCTTACTATGATAAAATATATCACATATAGCTAGCCAGTAGATAAAGTATTAGAGAATTTAAAAAGTCTGCACAAAGTAAAACAGGCACACTCAGTGACCCCCTGTGTTGGCAGGGGGTGTATCTTTGACAGAGAATATTTTCCTTTCTGTTTGGAGCTTGAACATTTTTATTTTTTGAGATCTTCTAATGCCAGACACCATAGCATATGAGACCTCCGGAGAAAAACCACCTGGCCACTGTACCTACCACTGCCTTCTGTAGCTGCCACTGGTCCTCATCTTGGCAGGGGGAGGATCCCTTCTGCAGGGTATGTTGCACTCTCAGTTCCTGAAGCAAGCTCTTCTTTCGGGACATTCTCATGCGGGCCAGGGCTGCCATTCCAACTCTTCGGAGGGTTAACCTTCTGAGTACTGAACACAGCAGAAGTCGGTGTTTTTGCACTATAAAGTTAACAGACCTGTAAAAAGGAGCATTAAAAATCCATCAGGTAAGTTGTCTGCTGATTTGGCACACCTGCATTCAGTGAAGTCATTGCTCAAAGATGACAAGAGTTACTGTTCACTCCCTGCAATGTCTTCTCGTACAAAGCATGCCTGGGAGAGATGCTCAGGTGTAAAGAATGGTATTGCTGTGATAGACTTCTAGTTCTGTCACACCAAAGGTAAATTAAAATAAAAATAGGAAGAAAGAGAGATAAACAATCATCTGTAATTACAAAATAAAAGCTTTTTTTAGTAAGAGACTTGAAATAAGATGAAAAATGAATGTAATTCTAACTACAGGAAAGTTAGTTCAAAGAGAGCATATTTTGGATTACCAAGGAGGCACATTCTGAAGACACACTGAAGAGGCTACTGTTAGCTTACAGGGCAGACAAGGCTGAAGCAAGTTTTTGGTAAATTTTAAACAGGGGAGTAAATTTTGAAGTTGATTCTGGGCCAGGCGAGTGAAATCTGTGTGCACATTTGGGATGACATTGTCTGTGTCTGTATCAAACTTGGATGTTTGTGGTAAAGCACCATGAGTTCTCTAGATACCTAATGCTGGGTAACACTGAAGTCAGAGAAGGTGAAAAAGTAAGGTTGAACTGAAAAGTAGAGCCAAAATAAAGAAGTGCCATGGCAATACTACCAGTATTCCAAACAGAACACTTCAAATGCTTTGATCTTTGCTAATGTGAAGACTGTAGTGAAAGAAGTAATTTGATATCTTAATCAAAACAAGGCAGATAACATGGAATTGTGTTTTTGAGACTTATCTCTATCAAAGGGATGTTTAGCTGTACAAAGATAAAACTAAAAGTTTTCTTGGTGAATACAGACAGAGAATGCAAAAGAGGAGTCATTATCATGCAAAGCAACAGTCTAATAGCAGAAAGCAAAGGTAGTGCTGAATGGTGCTGGACTGAACATTTTATCTTGAAGAATATCCAACTCCAGTGTGACATACAGAGTGGAAACAGAGGCTGGTTCAAGATTAGAAAACACTTACAAACATAGGAGCAGTTACACAGAAAGAACAACACAAACCACAGAAGACACTATTTTTTATACTTACCCGTAGTCATGGTACCTCCGAGGTATTTTAATTTGTTTTTGATACTCAGACAGAAAACTAGAGCAAATGCTGCTCAGTCTGAAGGTGCTCATAATCCCTCAACACTGCTTTCACAATGTAAGGTACACAAGCTTTTATCTGTGCATGCAGCAGTGCGGTTTTACCTCACTGCTTACTGATAAAAGTAAACTTACTCATCACTGAGGCCTCCTAGTCTGCTCACGACACCTTGAATTATCTTCTCTTGTTTCTCAGACAGGTGCTTTTGCATCACAGCAGACAGAGCATATTCCTTTATCCATAGCTAAAAGCAGGAGAAAAGAATTACAATCATAAGATACTCTGATTTCAGTCATTCTAGTCACCACATTACAAAACTGGTTTATTTGATGTTATTTTGCTAAAAACAATCATTCCCCTCTTTCAAGAAACAAACTCATGCTGAATTAAAATTATTCTACTTAGAAATACTTTTTTTTTCTCAATGATCAAAGCTCACTGAAAAGAAAGGGAGGCTTTGCACTGGTTTGGATCAGCCCTGAGCTGTGTCTCCTACAGATTTTCCTGTTTCAGCAACAGAGGAACAAGAGAAAAAGAACAATATGGCACAAAATATCGCATCAATGCTTATCAGTAGGTTGCAGTGGGCTTTTTGTTTGGGTTTTTTTCACTAGTAGAGAATGCAGCTTTTATTTTCACTCAACAAAATAAAGATATTGTCTTCATCACACTTCTGTTTACTATACACAGTGCTAATAGTTAGAAATTGAGATTGTATGATTAGGTTTACGGACTGCAACTTTACAGCTCCTTCAGGGTGATATTTATATCAAAGAATTTAATCTTTAAATGTTTTGATGGATTTGCCATTAGACTGTAAACTTTTGGAGATATAGACTTAAGATTTTTGTTTATTGCCTGAAATTAATGAATAATAAGCCATAAGATGAAATGGTTGTAAAGCCCAAACTCTATTACTGTGAGATGAAGAGTATATTTTGTGCTACACTGGCAGCTGGATAAATGCAGGCTGCCTCCAGATATATGCAGAGCCCTAAATTAAATATAATACTCAGGCTTTCTGACAGCTTCACTTCATGTTCTAGCCTCATTCAGAACATGAGGGGCTAAATTTTGTATTATTGCAGACAGCAAGGTTTCGCTAGATCAATATTGTCTAGCAAAGAATTAGGTGTGTAATTGCACAATTGTTAGCGTTAGGAACGAGGAGGGGTACTGAGCCTTCCTACTGGATTTGATAGTCTTTTCCTTGGGACACAATGATCTCTGCAGGAGAGAGGCTTTATATGTGAGCACAGAATGAACTCCCCCGGGGAAGTGCAGAACATCAGACACCACATCACCTTTGGCTTTAAAATAAAAATGTACTTCTCCCTTGGATAGCACCTTGTCTGTAGTATAACACAGCAACGCACATAACCTGGCCCTCTCCGTGCAGAAAGCCTTACCAAAACACATACTTCCAGCAGGATGCCAGGGAAGGATGGGCAGGCAGTCACCAACAGGTGACAGATGGAGAGCGTGCAGCCGAGCACCAGAAGCACAGCCCAACAGCCCACCAGGATGCTCTCAGGAAGAGCCACGGGACATGCCTGTGTAGCCAAACCCCAACTGATTCCAGTCCAGGAGATCCTTAAAATCCCAGAGCAGAGCCAAACACAGTGCCTTCTCTGACTGCACGCTGCAAGTGTCAAACTAAGGTCTATCAGGTTTCCAGGTGTCATCGTGACAGATGGCAAACACATGCTTGAAGTAATAACTGTATCAGCATTCCCCTTTAGCAGCTCTGTGGATGTGGCTTCCTAGTGTTTCACACCTCTCTGCATACGCTTAGTAGATCCATCACGTATTTTAATGTCTCTTTCAGCAGTTAAAAGAAGGGCTGAAAATGACCTTTCGCTTGCTAGAAGTATTTTCATTTTCAGTGAAAGCCTGCCTGTGGCTCAGATGCAGCTTCCCATCATTTTTGGAGACCTGGTTATTCACGGAGAAGTTGCTCTTGAAGGGCCTGTCTGCACACTTACTGTCAGACAGCATCTGGATTAACTCTGATGTACATCACCAAGATACAGAAGACAGGAGCTATTTTCTGAATTAAACTGGAATAGTAGATGATATAATATTGCAGACAACCACCCAAAATTTAGCACCTCTGCTGCTATCAGTATATTCTGCCCAAAAAGGCACTCCAAAAGATAACAAGACAGGAACTATACTTGCTGTTTACTTCTGTTTATGAAGAAATAGCTGAGTTCTGTAGTGGTGAACACCGAGTTTCTTTGAAAGGAAATGAGTCACCTTTTCCATCCTGAGTGCATTTAAGGTGAGCTGTAAGTAAAATTTATAAAATGTCTCTTCACCCCCCTCCCTGAGACCAATGGAAAGCTCAGAATGCAGCAGAAAATCCCCTCACACACGGTTATTAAACCAAGCAGTACAAGTGCACCAGCCATATTTCAGTAGTAAGAGAACAAATTGGAAAGGAGGGGGATTATTACGCATTTAAGATGGGATGATAAGTAAGGAAGACTGGTATTTGGACCAAATACCAATACATTCCTGCTCTTGGGAATGGCCTTACTTTGCTCAGAGACGGGTAAGTACAGAGTGGGGAAAAAGACGCTGCTGCACAGACTCAGCAGCTGGAAGAGAGCTTGGGCTCTCCGGTTCCTGCATTTAACCAGTAAAATCAGTGACAAAAGCATCATAAATGGGGTAGTAAAGCTCCAAGGAATGTCTGGCTCCTTGAAAAGAAGAGCCATTCCAATCACTGTGAAAAAAATGAGTGTAAGATTAAGAGAAAGCGATAAAATACACATCATGTCAAAACTGATAAGACCATGCTGGTTTAGCTCTCCGAGTGTCAAGCAATGATGCGGGAATGGACAGAAATCTCCTCACCCCATTTTTTCTCTGTAAGCTTCTCACTGTTTTGCTTCCTGGCAACAAGTCCATTACAAGACTTTCTGGAGCACTGCAAACATTGAGTATTACTCTCTGGCAATAAAGGTGAGGAAAATGCCTTCCGTAGGTAATGAAACCCATAAAATATTTTGAGTTAGACGTCAGATAAACCAGCAAATTAGACCCAAGTAAGCTCCCTCCTTTTTCTGCAGCTCTCAGTTTGACGTTTTTAGCACAGATTCTCAGGAAATCGAAGGAAAGCAATTTCTCCCTAACAGCCTGTAGATGGGGCGTGATGCACGCTGAATGCCAAGCAACCCCTCAGCCCGGTGCAGCAGGCTGCTCCCTGCAACCCCTGCCAGGCAGGAGAGCTCACCCACAGAATTCATGAGGCAGAATGAGGGAAAGTGGGGAAATCCTAAATATTTATTTTCATTAGTCATTTATTCTCATTTGCCTCACTCACATCCTCAAGCGTATAAGGCAAAAGTTAAATCAGGAAACTGTTTTTTTTCTTTTCAATTGTAAAAGAGATTCTGTTCCTGCAAAGGACATCATATTCCAGATTTGTATAAATGTTCGGAAAGATAATCTCAAAAAAAAATGCAGTTTTTTAAGTAAATGGGAAAAATGTCTTTTTGAGCCACCTCAAAAAGCACACATAAATACTCTGGTGAAAAGCCTTCTGGTGTTAGACTTCCCAAGCCTGCAAAGCAGGTGACTGTGTAATTCTTAATACAGTACATTTATCAAGAGGCAAATGGAAGACATATCTCCTGCTGGAAAAGACCTGATAAATTAAGAGGCCTGTCAATATGAATGTTGATTTATGGATCTTCTGGCACATTCAGCACTGTAACACCTATGGAATCTCCTAAATGACATGATCACCTGTCACAAATTTCTGATCTCTCTCTTCTTTGCTTAAGGTAGAAACCAAGGGCTTTGTTTTGTAGGATGCAAATGCCGGCTTATTGCTTAAATGTGCATGCTAATGTTTTATATTATGAAAAGGGCCAAGAGATGCACTTCGCATTTGAATGTAATATAATGAGTTGTGTGATGTTTTTCAGACTCATTTATACAGGAAAATCTGCCAGCCTAGCTTTGCTGGAATAGCTATCTTCCTGCATCTTCTCTTCCGAGATAGAGCAGATTTTTTCCCAGTTTAGTTCAAACCACTTCCCAAAAGCCACATGCATTAAATTAAAAAAGCTACTTAAGCTCCTGCAAAGAGTATCGTCTTGAGGAATCACATATTTTCCCACTAGGAGAAACGCTTGTCTCTTCTAGTAATTTATTCCACAGGATCACTCATCCTTAGGAAAGCTCTGTCTGCTGCTCAGGAAATTTTTATATTGAATAAGGCCCAACTGCAGTACAGGTGACCCAGAGGCCAATGTGAGAGCTCTGTCATCACTACGTGAATTCCTCTATAGCTCAGTAATTACTGTTAATGATATCAGCAAATCCTTTTTTTTTTTTTTTTTTTTTTTTCAGCTAGGAAACCATCTGCTTTATATTATGAATGCTACAATACACTGAAAGTGATGGAAAGTCAACTTTCTGATTTAAATAATCCATGCTTGAGCATGACCGGAACATCTGAATTCACATACAATGAATCCATCACACAGTGCTGCCTAAAGAGCTATTATCCAGCAACTGGCTGCTCGAAATGAACTAATCCTTTTAATCCTTTGAGAAAAAATCCCAAGGTGTGGTTTCTCCACTCAACACTGTGCCCAATGATAGTAACAGAGGAATGCATAAACAGCACTTTTGACCACAGCTTTAGACTTGAGCTCTCCCCCTGTGTCCAGAGTCTCCTAGCAATTAAAAAACATCCTCTCTGGCCCTAAACAATGGCTGAGATTCAATGGGACAGTGGAAGGACCAGAGCAGAGGTACTCTAACATGCACTGACTTCTGAGACTAATCATAAATGGCACACCAGAACCTCCTCCTTCTCTTGACTGTGGTTTTTAATGACAGCAGATACCACCACGGTCCTTTGGGCCCATGCACTATGAGACATGTTTGTAGTACACCTGCTAGACCAGGCTGCTCAGGTCATTCACATATCAGGACAGGCAATTTGTGAACCCTCAGTGAATGTGAAACCAAACAGCAACTGAGAGGTTTAAGCTTTCTAATTCAGGTATTGAATCCAATCATTGATAAAAAGGGGTAAAACGAAATAAAGTTGAGGTCAGATATTGTGTCATTAATCACTGAAGTTATGGGTATGCCAAATTCAAACATTAAATGCCAGACAGCAGTCCTAGAAAACACAAATGCCAGCCCTTAAAGCACATGACCAGTCTCATTGGCATCAGCAGTTTGTCTCAAGTATATTTTAGTTTAGTTTGCCCGCCTCTGCATTTACTGTTGTTGCCTTTCTCCTCTGGTGTCAATGCCACCTATGCTGGGGACAAATAGAGCAGGAAAGCAGCAAAGTTTCTTCACCTTCTCTGAGTAAGCTTTCTATAAAGTACACATCATATATTTCCAATTAGTATAGTATTAATACATAAAAATGATTAAGAAATACTTATCATTGTAAGGCCTCTTTTCCTGCAAGCTGTATCCATATGTACCCTCTCCAAACAGACCAGATGAAGGTTTTTTTTTGATCTGTTTCTGTAGATGCTCAAGAGTTGAGGACATCAGACAGCAGCCTTGCCAAAAAAATGTTTATGTGCTGACAAAGCCATCAAACACTGTGGACAGATGTTCAGTAATTACACTCTGACTCCTCTACACAAATCTACATGCACAACATACGTATTCACTCCATACTCCAGGTCAAACTGCCCATCCTAAGTCTGGACTTAAGCCTGTATATTTGTATATAAAAGTACAAATAAGATAAATATGTTGAAATTTTTTTTTCCATACCCTTGTTTTTAGACCCTGGGTCCTAGAATGTAATACGGATCTTACTTTTTTTTCTTGCAATAGCTGTTCCTGGAAAAGCTTCCAGCGTCTCTGGCGGTGGGTCTCCCATTTCTCCAGCTGAGGGGCCAAATTCTCCTGCCATTCCTCTTTCAGAAGCTCACATTCTCTCACAGAGAGGCCAGTCACAGCAGGCAGGGTCTGAAGAAACAGCTCCGTCACCAACTCCACTAAGGCACGGGAAGCTTTAGAGTACAGCTCCTAACAGAGGGACAAAGAAGGACAGAGAGAGGTGAGAGAGTGAACCCCCCCAGCCCTCTGGAGCTGTTTCAGTGCATGTCTCTGTGATGCCAGTGAGGGAAGCGTGTCCCACTGAAGACATTGGGCCAGTGACTGACCCACAGAGCCAAAACCCAATGTCACTAATGCTTGAGTCGAAAAGACCAGGTTTCGTAGATGGAAAAACTTGAGTGTTTTGATTCAAGGCATAAAAGGGTGTTTAAAATGCAACAGTGGCATAAGCACATGAGACCTTGAATCCCAACTGTTGTCCACATGCAACTGAAGTACAAAGAATATCTTGCTTTACTGGCGATGGTGATGTGCTATAACACCACTTACTTTGAAAGTTGCTGTGGAAACAATCCGGTTCAGCACAACACCTCATAAGCATTTTCAAAGATGCTGATACGAAATGAATGAAGGCAAGAAAGAAGGAAGAATTAAAAGGGAGAGCGTAACATTCAGATAGACAAAATTGACACTAGTCATATTATATAGTTGGTGCTCCAAAATATGACACTCTTCAATGCGTTCTGGAAAGACAGAATTATTCAAATTCCTTCTGACGCACAACAGGTTCAAGCCTAGGAAAACAAACACCTTCTGCTAGTTTTATTAAAACTAGTCCCGTATGAACAGTTTTCAATTATTGAGGCTGTTTCACTCACGAGAAGAATTTGGGTGATTTAGTCAGATGGCATCCAAGCTAAAAAGTCTGTTCAAAACACATAATTTTACTATCAAATAGACAGTGAAGATATGAGTGGTGTTTGCAAACTTGCTACAATTTGACATAAACCCTGAGGAGAAGGTGTGAGGGCAGGCAGCTTTCCCCAGTGGAAGACAGAAAACACACTGGAAAGGTGACACGGACGCTACAGTCCTCCAGCAGTATGAAGAACTATTTTTATGTGAGTTCTACATGATCTTACCAGTCCAAAAAGCTTTACTGTCTACTTGGGTTTACTTTCATTGCAAATCACTGTTAGCCCACTTGGAAACACTCACTTTTCTTTCTTTTCCTTAAAATACAGCTAATTCTTTTAAAACTCTTTTCAGCATTCCTGTTGCAAAAATAAGTCAAGTCTTCTGGCTGTTGCCTTCTTTTAAGTATAGATTTAATTTCAATCTTTTAAGTGTTCAAAATATAGACCCTCTCAATAGAAACACAGACATATTTATCTAGATGTCAAAAACATTTGCCTGTAGCTCATAGACAAGGAAATTTCTGGTGGACTTCTCTTTTTCTGGGAGACACACTGGTATAATGCACTCCTGCAAAAGAACCGATCCCAACTGGTAGATGTGGTATCATAAAAAAGAAAGCAAAACCAAAAAAACCCAAAAGGACCGAAAGAGGGTTGCAAATTACAAAATCAACAACTCAGAAATAAAGAATAACCAGAACTTAGGTTGCATGTGAAATCTCCTTCTCTGCCCCCATAATGATAAATTTGGGGTTCGCGTACTGTTCCCACAGGACCATTATCTGTTCTGTCTTTAGATTTATCACTACCCAATGAATGGATACATTTCTTAAAAACCTTCATTTTGTATTTCTCATTTATTGTAAAATATTCAAACTGTGCACAGAATACTAAATTATTATTTTCCTCCTGGGATCCCTCTAGGATGCTAATCACCATATTAATGAGCTGTTTCACAAACAATAAATAGCTTATCTTAAGAGCTCCCCACAGTAACTTCTTACGGATAAAATTGAGGCACAACACTATCAAAAGTGTTCTCTACACCTTGAAGATGAGCTGTCTTGATTTTTTTCCACTCTTACCTGTTTAAAGCATGCAGCATTTTCAGAATTCAGGTCGCACTGGCTTTGTTTAATCGCAAAGCACTAGGAATTCTTTTAAATTGGGCTACAGGTTTCTGAAACTGGTTACTAAGTAAGTATCAGAATTGTTAGTCATAGACACAACGATCAGATACCTCATTTCTGGTAACATCCTCCCATTTCTAGCTATTGCTCGCAATCTGGACATGCCAGTTTCATCAGGGTAGCACTTGCTACACAGGTGTATCCTGTGCTGAAGGATGCATCTCCCCTACTCCTTAATTATTAGAGTTACCAGTTCCAGTTACAAGAAGAGGAAGGATCTATACCATCTTAATCATCTGTGCAGTTGTGCGCCTGGCTTAGCTTGCCAACACTAATGCAAAACAGTTTGTTTGAATTCTCTCTTCTGATGCTATTTATTTTAAAATTCAAGTCTCCACATTCTGGTATTCAATGTAAGCTCAAAGATTCTATGTTTCTAATCTCTGTATCCCATGCCACATTTAAAGAACGATCACCCTGTCTCTGTAAACCATCTCTTTGAGCTTTACTAACCTTTCAGGACATGTTAATTTTCCCGCCTGTACTGGGTGTTCAGGGATACAAGAATCTCTCCTGGGTCTGAAATAGTTCAGAAGCAATCTAGAGGAGTCTGTGACATCTACTGCAATCTCAAAAGATCTTAGGCAGGGTGTTAAGGAACTCTATTCTTAAACAGACAGAGTTCCACCTATGGCAGCTAAATCACTTTGCAACACATTTTGCTGCAGAACTGATAGCGTTTCCCTGGCATGCTCACAGCTCTGTATTATTATTTACTAGGAAATCTTTTGCACAGAACATAAAGAAGGTATTTTGTTACTGGCCTTCATGCCATTTTTTTTAAAGAACAAGCGAATAGAGTTCTGTTTGCACTCTCTGCAGCTTCAAATTATACTGTTTATATACCTTTGGCACTACCAGAGTAGGTACACAGTCACCCAGGAAAAATGTGACTAGGTCCTGTTCTCCTAAAATTACTTACATCACCTCATTAATGTGATGGGCTAAGTTATCTTTAGGTCAAAGGTGCTTAACTATTTGTTTGCAAAATAATTCATGGCTCTCTGCTAAAACTTATATATGAAAGGACAAGAAAGTAGGATTAGAATTCCAGGAACACTTTTTCACATATAAAGTCTCTTTAAAAATTAAAATGCCGAGTGAATACATGGAGGGGAAGCAGGACTAAGCAGTGTGCTCTTTACATCTCACATATGTTGCAAGCCAGCACGCAAAGCAACAGGAAGCCTGGTCAGATGCTGTAAGTCCCTGGGACAGTGTTTTTTAGCAGGACTGAACACTTTAAGTTCTGTTACAAATTCTCCTCTGTGCAGGACACAAAACCTGCACTTGCTGGTCTTACCGGTTGTCCAGGATCACAAAACAGACAACTGTCCGTGACTACTATCAAAATACAAAATTTTCTTCAGTGTACAAGGAACCAGTGGCCACTGGTTTCTTTAACCTCAAGACGTGATCATACGGACATCAGACCCCAGGCAGTCCTTGCAGCCCAGACCCTAACACGACAGCACGCCCTGCCCCGAGGACACACCACGGGTACAACACAACATCCACACTGCTGAATGCAGCACTTGAAAAAACACAGTGGAATGGCCTTTTAAAATTTGGTAGGAGAAATGGTAAGTCTACATTTAGGAAAGATTGCAGATACGATTAAATTCTACCAAAGTGACTCAAGCTAATAAAATAGTTGAAAAGTATTTGAACTTTAAGGAATATACTTGATCTGAAACAGCAATAAAGTCTGTGAACAGGGAAGGAGCACTATGGATGATAAAGCTTACTCTCTGCCGGACAAAAAAGGAAACTGTTAAGAAATTCTGCTGTTTCCAGGATCTTATTTTTAGACTAGAACCCCTACAAAATATTTTTTACAAGCTTCCTGATATGCCATCTCTTGTTTTTAGAACTTTTACTTAATGAAATTTATTCAAATTGATTCCATTAATAGAAAAGCTGATTGCAGTGTTGAATGAACCTGTTTGTAGTACCTGGCAGTCAATCTCAAAGCTTTTCAGAAAATCTCCAGAGAAATTCATCAAGCATAAAGAAATACCATGGGGTATATGCAGAAATAAAATGGGCTCACATTAAAATGCTAAGTGCATCTGAATTTCCAACAAGGCAATAAATATATAATTTTTTCAAAAACCAGGGGAAATACACAGCTTATCAGATTTCACTACAAAACCAAAGAACAATATTAATGCTTTCCCTCAAATCCAAATGATTAAAAGGTTCCTACATGCAGATGAAAATAAAGTGAATTGCAAAACTGTGAAGCTGGAAAATGTATTTATAAAAGCTGGTTGTACTGTATTTTACATGCCAGCCACTGACTAGTATATATTATCCCCAAATGGCAACTGTGCAGCTATTTGTTAACTTGTGATAGCTATTTGTTACTTGTGGCACATCAGCATTCCATTAAAATAATTAAAATTTCTGGACAAAGCTGTAGAACACTCCTGCATGTATCTCTAGAATCTCAATGGCTAAGACACTTGTTTAGGAGGTAAAAGATTCAACTCCCAACCCATATAGAATCTTATTGAGGGTAGAGATTCAATACTCAGACCGTACATCCCATAAACACTCCACACGTTCTTGGACACCACTGGCCACTAGAAGATACATCAGACTCATGCTAAATGGGGAAATGCTGATTGCATGTATTTCCCCCTCTCTTCCACGTGAAGAATTCTAGAATGCTAATTGGAAAATTAAAACACTACTCTTCTTTTAAGCATCCTAACACCAATAAAACACAATGAAATTAAAGTCATCCTTAGGACAAGCCAGTAAAAAGAAGTTTGTTTTCCATGCATTTAAAATGGAGGTTCATTGAAATTCCTGTCTTACCCCCTCACTGGTCCTTGATTTAGTCAGGAGGCAGTTTCAATCTTCTTTCTGTACTCCCTGTTTAAGAAATGTGCCTTTGTAGATAAGGTTATGTCCTTTACTAGATCTAACTATTAACAAATCATGAATCCATACAGAGGTAAAATACATTTTCTTATGCAATAAGGCAAGAAACAAACTTCAGAATGAAGGCTATCCACATCAGACATCTTGTATCAGCTTTGACTGAAATGATCAGGTCAAATTTAATCAGTGCCCAAACCCAGAAATAGACTGAGCTTGCATGGTAAGAGTTCACAAATTTAATCTATTGGACCATGCTGTCTTGCAGCCTTTTTGGGGTCAATCACAGGTCAAAATTTTCAGAAGTGAGCATCTAAGGTGGAGGTCTCTTGATATGGATTTCCACCTGAGGTAAGCTGTGGGTGATTCACCTTGAAAAGAAGCTAGCTCTTGGTACCCAAAAATGCAGCCCACTCTATGAAAAGCATCTGTAACCATATCTCATATTAATGAAATTACATAAGGAAAGTAAGGAAAGAGTAAGTCTTTGAGAATCTGTACTTTTTATTTTGAAAAAAATAATAAATCCCCTTTTATTAACAAAGGAAAATATCAAATCCTTTGCTTCAACCTCACATTCATATTTACCCATTCATAAAATATTTATTGCCTTTCCTGTTGATAATACTCATTACTTAATAGCTTTTAGTCTAAATTCCTGTGCTTTTCTATGTTCTGTCAAGTCAAATGAAATAACATCCTGGTGAACTGCTATCAGCAAAAGCAAATTATAAATGACAGTAAATTGTGTGTTTTTATGGTTTTGATGTTAAGACTGAGGAAAAATAATTATCTTACCACAGACTATGTAATTCCTAGCTGTTAATTGATTTCCTTTGTGCAATCTGCATGTCTGTTCTCTTAATAATGAACTCTTAACCACCAACCTCTTTTCACTTCTCCTTTCCCCACTGAAATAAGCAGGTAGCTCACCAAAAAAAAAAAAAAAAAAAAAAAAAAAAAAAAAAATCAGTTATCTCCTTTACCTTCCCCTTGACTTTCACACACATCAGTGTTGTTTCAAAAAAAAAAAAAAAGAAAGAAAAGATTAAGCATTGGTGAACATCTGATGTGCTAAACTTGAGACAGACTTGCAAAGAGCTAGCCATCAATCTTTCCAAGAGACCATGAGAAATGAGAAACAGAACAGGATATATTGGGGGTTTGGGGTTGCTTTTGCTGCCATGTAAAAGAAAATGATGGTAAAAACTTTGCAATCAAAATGCTAGTCAAGCCAAAACAAAACTGTTACTGCAACACAATCCCTCACATACGGGATAACTCCACAAACTGTGTTTATGAAAATAGGATGAGCCATTCAGTTGCCTCTGACACAACTCCTCCTTCAGTTCCGATGTACTGTGATAATCAAGATCACTTGCTCCAATTCAACTTGCACTTCAAAAATTAGTTATGGAGCCTGTGTCTAGATATAGACTATTCACCTTCAGCACACTATTTTAATCCACTAGTATGGCTGCAAAGTCCTATGCTATCCTCAAAATATAACTCATTCATTCACTTCAGGCATCAACAGATTCCACTGACCTTGGTTACATCACTTTAATTGATTTATTCATGTGTACACAACACAAACCTACTCAATTATTCTATGCAAACACAGTCAGCTTCCAGATCATTGCATTTTTACATATTTATTCACCAATCTGGAGAATTCTTTGATGTACTGTAGGACTACAGGCTACAGTAGTGCTAAAGGGTTTATCCTGATGAACCCTTAGAAGGGTTCAAACTCTTTAGAAGGGGAAAAAATGAAAAAAAAAAAGCACAAAAATTTGAGAAGGGCTTAGAAGATCACGAAAAGGCATAGTGATCACAAAATGATAAGAGTTTTTGATTCTTGGGGAAGTTAGTAGGGAGAGCAGTAGAACTGCCACCTTGGACTTCCAGAGGGTGGCCTTTGGCGCAGTTTATGGGTCTAGTTGACAGAGTCACTAGGGTGGGGGCCCTGAGAGGCAATGGGGTCCAGGAAAGCTGGACACTCTTCAAGAAGGAAATCTTAAAGGGGCAGGAGTCCATGTGCTGAAAGATGAGCTGGCGGGGAAGAATGGTAGGAAGGAGGGTAGGAAGGAGGGTAGGAAGGCTCTACAGAGGGATCTGGACAGGCTGGATCGATGGGATGAGGCCAATAGAATGAGGTTCATCAAGACCAAGCGCTGGGTCGTGCACTTGGATCACAACAGCCCCATGCAGCGCTACAGGCTTGGGGAAGAATGGCTGGAGAGCTGCCTGGCAGAAAAGGACCTGGGGGTGTTGGTCAACAACTGGCTGAATATGAGCCAGCAGTGTGCCCAGGTGGCCAAGAAGGTCAACAGCATCCTGGCCTGTGTCAGGAACAGTGTGGTGAGCAGGACTAGAGAAGTGATTGTCCCCCTGTCCTTGGCACTGGTGAGACCACACCTCAAATATTGTGTCCAGTTTTGGGCCCCTCACCACAAGAAAGACCAGGGGAGGTTTAGGTTGGATCTTAGGAAAAATTTCTTCACTGAAAGAGTGCAAGGCAAATGACTTACCAGTTGAGCTTCAGGGAGTACAGACCACCTGGAATGACAACATGGAGCTTTGCAGTGTTTGCAGATGGACTAGCTGGTTCTACAAAGTACTTGGTTCAAACCTGACTGGGAGGTCTGTCTTGTATCACAGTGCTCACTATCGCCATGTAAAGGCTGCAGGTACCCAGATGGTTAGTCTAATGTTTGCTTGCTTAGGTCTACCTGAGCTGTAGTCACACCACTGCACTGTGTCTCATTTATTTTTTCTCTTCCTTCTAGCTCATGCTGCTTACATGGTATACTCAGAACCAGTCTCCTCTCCTAAAACAGTCTGTAATATCTGTATGTAGGGTTAAGGGGAAAAAGTGCAGTTGTTCATTGTGTTAAATGCCACAATAAAAATGTTTTATTATAGAAAAAAAAAGTGGAGATTAAGATTTGTGGACCCTCATTCAACAGATGCCAGTTGGATCACAGTCCTTGCAGCTTTTCATGTCTGGCAGTGTTTGTTTGGGTCTAGGAATAAGAGAGCAGCTGCAATATGGAATATAATGGCTTGGAGCTAGTTGAATTGGCAGAGCTCAAGTTTGTGCAGCTCTCCTGGCACCTTCGCAATTCTAGAAACACTTAATTCACCCAAACCAATTTTTTTTAATGGAAAACAAAACTTAGCTAACAGTGCTGAAAGAAACAGGATTCTCAGTCTGATCTTAGTGTTACTAAGGCAGAGTAGACAATAAAGGAAAGCAATATAATTTCACAAATGAGGTGGAACTGTGCAGGCTAAAAAAAAATTGTTTGGTCTCCAAAGACTTCATATGAATTGAGGAAGGGGGTGGGGAAGTTAGTAACTTTGGAGAATGGATGGTGAGCAGTAATATCAGCAGACGCATTGACTTTTCTTAAATTAAATAGCCTTGCACAATTAATCTACTCTGATTCACTGGACAGCCTTCCAAGCAAACTTTTCCTTTCTCCAATGCAGTAGTTCTTCTCAAATATCCTGTTGCTTGCATTATTACATAAAACCATGGCAAACTATTTGTTCTAAATACAGTGGCTTTATTTTTTTATCAATTGAATTTGAAAAAGTGCATGTGGACTAGTGCTAATTAAGACTGTGTGGGTATCTTATCTTAATGTGATAGGGACTACAAGCTTCTGTAACACCCTGATCTGGCCATAATTAATCATGACAAGGACACTGTTGAGCTGAAAGTGATTAGTTCCAGCCTAATTAAAGGTCACTGCTAGCCACAGTTTTGGGCTTCATCAGATAGATCACATTATCTTATTTTTTCAGTGCAGACAGAAAATAATTACAGATGACGCAAAAGCATGAAACATCTACATATTTTCCAAATCAGTAAGATAAAGAAGTGTAAAAATATTACTTACACCAAAGATATGAACTTATTTCAGGGAACTAACTAGTGTCAAAACAAATTCACTGAGAGGAAAAAGAGATGAGAAAAATATTTTTGGAGATGTAGCGAAGTTAACTAAGAATAGCATGATCCTACCACGGTGCAGAGGAGATAATTATGCTACGTTAATGAAGTCTCTCTCCTGGTAGTAATGCCAGACGTTACATGCTCTCAACATTATTGTAGCCTTGTCAGCCACCCAGGCAGCACGTTTTGGCAGACCACATAGGGATTTTCTGACTAATATGTGGTTAGGAAACTTTGTGTGTTGGGAAGATAATGAAATAGGCAAGCTAATGTGGGAGTCTGTCCTGCCTCCACCTCCTGGTTTGCCAGCCTAGCTTCCTGGAGCTGCCATGATCTCTCCTGCAATTCCCCAATCCTCCCCAAGGTCTGACATTGTATAGTGGGGTTAGAGGTTCTTCAGCATTATTTTAGTAAATGACACATATCATTGGAGTTGGTACCTTGTAGAGATCTGCAACAGCCTCTGTGCTCCCGCAGTCATCCTCCTCCTCCAGTTCCCGCTGTGCTTGCCAATGCTTCTCTAACAGCTCATGGTAAGCCTAAAAGAAACACAATAGGTGTATTTAAATATCTGAAAAGGTCTTGATAGCTTCTTGTGATACTCCCCTTCCCATGTACTATCACAACAGCGAGTCTTTATCCTGAACTGTGACTCAGAGGGAAGTGAAACTTTGCCTTACTACTTCAATTTGAGCAGATACAGTCGAGTATGAAACTCCACAGCTTCATTAATTTGAGGTTAAATAATATCTACCTAATACGGAAAACATGTGAAAAGATCTGATTTGCAACCTGCTTTCCCATGTATGAATATCTCTTCATGGTAGCCAGTACTATGAAGTGCAGAACAGCCATCAGACATCATCACCAGAAACCTTAGTTAGAGCTGTATCCCACTGTATAGGGCTTTTGCACTCGGGTTGGTCACTATGTCCCATGGTGGTCCCTAAAAGGCTGATCTATGACTCTGTCCTGTTTTGGTCTTTGGTCACGGATTTAAGAGGGGCGCAACTATTTTTTTTTTTCAAGCCAGGACTGTGATGTGTCAGCAGGCTTATGTGCTGTAACGGAAGACTGAATGTCACAGACAAATAACATCTCATTCTATAGACTAATGAGTTGTCTTATACATAAATGTTCCATATTTTCGCTTAAATTGCCAAGTGTCCTCTTACATTCCTGTGGTCACTATGGCTTTTGTTATTACATATGTCAACAGGGCTTCTCAAAAGCACAAAAGTGCTCATAAGCTCTTCATCTACAGATTGTTCTTGTAAAGGTGGACTGTAAAATTCACATCTATAATGAAATTGTAGTTTACCACAGAATTTAAGAAGTTAATTACCATAACTTGTATGTCCACCCAGGGTAGGGTATGTTCACCCAAGACTGGGTTACTGTAACTGGCACTTTTTGGCTTGTGTGCTTAACTTGATCATTCCTGTATTCTCTGCCAGCAAAAAACAAAATGAAAATCCTCCTTTTCCAGTGGAAACATAGATGAAGGAGAGAGAACCATACAGGGGCTCTAACCTTTACTATCCAGGTCATTCTGTCATTTTAAAAAAATCAAAGCTGTAGCAACTAAATCATTACCATCCAACTTGTGTTCAGAAGAAACTGATGTGAAGAAAGTTCATTGCAAAATCCACCTTCTTAATTGGCAACCACTTAAAATTCAACAGAAAGGTCAGTTACTGCTGAGGCTGCTACCATGGTAGTGTGAGCCCTTTGATGAGGTAGAGGAGGGAAGGCAGAGAAGACAAGAGTATTTGATGGGTAAAACTCTAGGCTCACGGCGAAGATTCACAACCAACTCCATCACAGCTGGACCGGCTGTGAAACCATGAAATAGGTTTAAAAAAGCTCCTCAACGCTGAGGGGCTTGTTCGCACAAAATAATTACTGGACTATTTAAGTCAAATCATGGGAGCTGCAGACATATATGTATTTTTCTTATTCTTCAAAGAGTCTTTGGACTCAAGACCCCATCTGTTCTGGGACAAAAGGCTCTCTCCACTGTGGCAGCAGAAAGGCTTAAATTTCTTCACTACTTATTTGCACACAGGCATTTCATAATACTAAGACTCAGTTGTGTTCCATCCTGTAGCATGAAGTGCAAGTTGGCCATTCCTGCTCAGCCTGTCACAAGCAGGTCATTAGCCTACAGCTTAACTAAGTGTATTTGTTAGCTCTCTAAGGTGTACAGAACAGAGCATTTCTTGCACAAAGCTGTGTGGCTCTAACTCTAACTTTGTAGGGGACAGGTCTTAATACAAAATATCTAAGCTTTGTTTAATGAATTTGGGATGTGTCCAAGAGTTTTAAATGATGTGTACAAAGAAAATACATTCACAAGTGTTCAATGGCTTCAAAAATGTGTGATAGAATTATTTGTCTCAAGCTATGAAAAGCCAAAGAGGTAAAATATGTTCTACTGTTTTAAAGTGCCTGAAATCATTTGTTTTGAAGCGAGGTGTTGCCAGACAGGTGTTGCATACAAGAACAGTAACTGCATTATCCAATTCATACAATATAATTAAAGAACTTGTCCCTGCAGTACAAAATTGCAGTGTTGAGATCAATAAATTTTGACAGTTCGCTACAGCTGGAATCTGGGTCTTCTCATACAGTAATTTATCTAAGTTATTAGATTTCATCAAAAGTTTAATACTGCTGGATGTAACCACTTTAACCTGAAATTATTTCTTTTCATGAAAATTGAGGATCAATTTTTTTTTTTTATTTCTTAATAACTTGGGTCTGTAGTTCTCAGCATTTACAGTATGGCAGCTCTCAGCATTTACAGCTAAGAACTCTGATTTTGTATATACATTCTGAACAATAACAATAGAGCTCTATAGAAAATATGGCCAAGAAAACACTCCACTGGCCATTGTATGCCATATTAAATTATCTATTGCAAACCTTCTCTAATGTATCCTGCCAGATATCATAATGAGTTTTCCCTCTGCTTATGTGAAATTTGATAGTCTTTTGAGCCTCAGTAACCTCACTCATAGAAAAGCAATCAGGTCAGGGCAGCCTACTTTCTTCTGTAACGCAGGTCAGATACTTTCCTGCAGAGATTTCCTATATTGAACCAAACACGCAGTATCTAAATAAAAGATATTTTCTACCAAACATGCAATCTAGCATTAATACCCTTTGGCATTTTGTTCCAATGCGACAAGACCAACACCAGAGGAAAAGTCTCTAGGCAAGGGGGGTCTGACCCTATCCTGCCTGTGCTACTGTACACGATTCTCAGGAGGACTCTAAAATCCCAATTTTATGGAACTGGGAGAAATTTGCAATATATTTGGCCTTGGAACTAATGGAACACTGAAAATAAGCTTTTATGCGCTCACCTTAAGAAAATCATGAACATCTTTATTATGAAAAGTTTTGCTGAGGAGACTCCCTTGTTCATCTTTTTGTCTGTGTTTGAACTCTTCTCTCTTCTTTGCACGGCACTCCAGTCGTTTCAAGATCAGGTCTTTACTTTGCTGGATGCATTCTGGAGCATAAACCACTGATGATTAGATACCGTAACTCCACAGGGAGAAAGCAGCATCTGCTACTGTCACACAACATAAGCTCACAGAAATCTGTTAGTGAGTGAAATAGGCAAGTAATTACTATGCAGGATTAGAAATTTGATTCTTACCCTGATGGTCTTTTTGAATGTGAACTTCTAGGTTGTTACATGGCACTTAAATCTATCAGGTTTTTGGATCACTACCATCCCACACCCTTCTTGTCACTGGTGGTGCTGCTTTTTCAAAGGCAGTGTGTTAGTTCAAGAAAAAGATTCCCACCTGCAGCACCCCAAACCTCCCCCTCCTGCTTCAGGAAGGTCCAGAAGTAGTTCATTACCTAATTGCAGATATGCAAATGCGGCTGGAAGGACAGGGGCAGTAACATATGGCAGGGAGAAAAGGTCTAGAGCAGTGCTAGTTCAGATTAGCTTGAACTGGCGAGCAGCCAGACCGGGCTTCCAAAGTGACTCATCCAGGAACCCACAGCAAAAGTTGTCAAGGTCCCTCTGATTTTGTGCTGGTAGTATGAAATATTTGGGACTGAGTTTTTCCCCTCTTCATCCCCCTGATAGCTCCGAGTGATTTATAAATTCATGAGTCTATCTGAACCCTGTGCTGCAGAGTGGAACTGGTGCTTTTGATGTTCTGCCACTAATTCATGTCTCGCTGTCTGTCCACCTAAGAACAACTTTATTCATTTCCCCCACTGGCCCTGTCCCAGAGCAGTACTTCACTCCTAACACAGGCAGCTAAAGGGGAATGCAAAAGAATAGTCATCTGTGGCTGCTGTTCTGCCACCACACCAAGCTGCTTTAACTACGAGAAATTATTTTGTGGAGAATTAAAGGAGCACAGTAATGGAGCACTGAGAATGTCACTTATTCTCCGTGCAAATTTATCACGCTTATCCACAGACTGATGATGCACTGACAAAACGCTTGAAAGTGCACTGAAAGTACCTGTAGAAGGCCTGTAATGAAAATGTCATCCGAACAAATGTAGCAACTGTTATTTTTAAACACTACTTGATTCTTTACTACTTCCTTGTTTGTTTCCTAGGAGCACAGTCTTGCTGGCTTTGTGTTCTGCTTGTGAATTATAGGTACAGTTCAATTTATATATTTAGGAGCTCATAAGCAAGGTGAACATAGACTCTCGTGTGAAAACACTCCACTCCAGATTTATTTCTTTAAACAGCATATTTCATTTCTATCTAAAACCAGGAGGTTGATAATGCCCTTCTGCCCAGGCTGTACTAGCTATAATATATAGCTACATATAAATATAAACACCTATTTTGCATAAAATCAAGGCCTTGACAGTTATTTTTGCTTTGGAACAAGAGAAACTTGACAAAAAGGGGGAAAAAGCCACCCACAGATGTACATTTATGCTTAAGGAATGTTAGTAGCTGAACCTACACAAAGACTATCAAATAGGCATGCCAGTTTTAGAAGCAAACAACCAGGAAATAATCTGCATCAGGATATACATGAATTCATGAATATCAGCCAACTTTTTACATGGTTAATTGATGTTTTTAAAGTGGATTAAGTCTGCACCATGGGAATTCTGATCGCCTTTTATGATGAAATGACTGGCTTGGTAGATGAGGAGAGAGCAGTGGATGTTGTCTACCTTGACTTCAGCCAATTTTTTGACAGAATCTCCTGTCTGATCCTCACAGAGAAGAGGATGAAGTATAGGCTGGATGAGCAGACAGTGAGATGGACTGAAAACCTACGCAAAGTCCACCTGGCAAACAGTAATGAGAGGTGTACCCCAGGGATCAACACTGGGTCCAGTCCTGCTCAGTACCTTTATTAATAACCTCGACGATGAGGCAGAATGCACCTTCAGCAAGTTTTCAGAGGTCAAAAAAACTGACCATAAGATACGACACTATTTATCAACAAGAGCCTGGATGTGAATGAGCAGCACTGCAGCAAGAATATACTGCACCAAGACCACATTTGTTCTGACTATTCAGTTCACCGAATTCTAACCCTAATGCCATTTTGCTGAGACAATTCTCCTTAAATATGCCCACAAGTAGCAAAAATGGTTCTGAAAAATGTGAGAGTAAAATACTTCTCACAGTTTTCCTTTTGTCTGAATGTGTACTATAATTTTCCATGAGTGCTGATGGGAAGCACCGAGCTCTTGACACAGCACCTACCAGAGAGAGTTAGGGGTCCGTTTCTCAACACGTTGGGCATTTGGTAACATGAACAGTGACACAGAGAGAACCTTAAATCATTGGGTCAGTCACCTTAGACTTTGTTATAATTGTGTACTTTACAGATGTCAAGAGCTGCAAGAGGAAGAGGAAAAGACTTTGGTTTTAAAATATTTTAGTCTGACGTAATAAAAGAGAGCTTTATCTGAAGATTGCAAGTCTTAAAATTATCTTTTCACAAGAGTGATAAGACAACTATGTTTTGTGTATTTTCTGGCTCCGCATGCTAATAGGAAATCATAACACAATATTCTGCACATATACAGTAATAGCCACATTTGTGAAGTCATGAGCTCTGGTCTAAGTACTCACCATTACTGAAATGTGCCAGTTGTTCCCAGAAAGCCTTGTGGAGATCTGTTAAAAGTTCTTCCTTTTGTCGGACTGAGAGATTATTCTTCACAGTTAAATGGTCCAGAATATTTGATACAATATTTAATCTACACTTGCACTCTTCTGGTATATAAGACTTCAGTGAATCAATGATTTTCACCATAAGCTCCCAGTTGAATAATCTTTCCTGAATGTCCTAAAACAAACATTAAAAAGTCCTGTTTAGAAATGAAGGTCTTTGGTTGTGCTTGTCTTTTCAGTCAATTATTCATTCCCAAACTATGCAGAAAACCGAGCAGGCTTCCTAGGACCAAATGAATAACAATCTTCATGAACTTAAATACTTCTGAAAATCTTGATCAGTGTAGGTTAGCAGTGGGTTTATCACATTTTCAGTGACAAGAGCTAATCTAAAACTATTGGTGTGTTTCATTATTTGTGGCTGCCAAGAAGACAGTAAGGCAGGAAAAGACAAGAAGAAGCTTGCAGAACAAACTTTCAAGGGGCAAAGACAGATAGAAGGGCAACTTGGAAGTCCTGGGCCTCTTTTCAAGATACTATCTGGCACACCGGTATGGGCTTTCATTTTTGAAATGAGGACAACTATCTGATTTTGATACTGCTGGGATTCCTTCAATTATGTTGTCAGCTGGAGTTCAGTGAATACACTAAAGATTAGTATAATTGCCTATGGCCTAGCACCTTTCATTGCACTATTAGAGAAGCAGCCCAGGATTACAGCAGGGAGCAAGATTTCCTGGGTGAAACTGCAACTGCTTTAGACAATGCTGCAAGGTTGGAAAGAGTGTGCCAACTACTGTAATTAATGGAGACACACAAACAACAACCTTTGCAATGAGATGCAAACATCACAGTAGTGACTTCAGGGAGGAATATTTCCTGTATTTGCATTCAGACTCCTCATTCGAAGTCTGCCCATCTGAAGGAACTTAGTGTACAGTAGCCCAATATGGGTGAAGCGTGATCAGCTGCAAAGAATTTTCATACCTGGCCAGCTCAGTTTACTCAGCTGCTCCAATGCAAAACTAACAAGCTGATAATTACTGTATCTGTTAATTAGTAAGCCAAATAAAGCTAGCTATCCATTTATTCTCCAAATTACTAATAAATGCAGTGGGCCAAATTCTCATTGTACTGTTAATCTACAAACTCCAAGTAATTCTTTCAGTATGTCCTCTGCAAAGCAAATAAAGATCTGTTTATGTAGATTTAACACAACGTAAAGCACAGCGCTGATGCATTTATAAAAACATTTTTCCCCTTTAAGACCTTGTCACTAAGAGATGTTAAGGGTTTTCAATTCCAGTTAAAGTCACTGGACACACAGAATCACCTTCAAATTTAAATTAGGATTTCTCAAAGTGGAGTAAGTACGTTAAAAAAAAAGACATGTCCTAATGCCCAGGGTAATGATTCTCCTTCATCATTAGATCTAGTGCTCTTGGTCCTGGCTCACTGGCTGCATTAATATCACTTTTTCCTAACACAACTGCCTAAATGGTATTTTGCGAATTAGAACTCAAGTGCAGAGAGCTCACACTCCTGTGAGTCTTCATAAACTGCAATGGGAGTTGAACTCTTTGCAACAAAGCCAAAACAGACAAGCGGAGCAAGCAGCCTACATCGTTCCTGAGGCAGGACTGACAGACTCTGTACACTTGCATCATTCTTTGTGTTCAGATTGACTAAATCTCTCTCAACTTTTATTTCTTTTTGTACTTTACCGTTGCCTGGAAATCTTGAGATTCACTTAATAAGCTTTCTACTGCAATCATCTTCTCGGTCAGATCCATCGTTATCTTTGTTGCTTTGGCACTTGAGCATTTTGATTGGTCCAAAAAAGCCTGCTGGGCTTTGTCAGTCTGCTTCCAGAAAGCTTCCATCTATGGAATATGAATCAAAAAACAACCCATGTTCCCTCATTAATCATCTAGTACTTCATTACAGAGACAGGCATATGAGTCTACTGAAATACAAGTCACTGACACAGCTTTCAGTATTAGTTATAGTGAACGTTTTGTAAGTCTAAAGAGCCTATTTACTATATGATGACACCAGCGTTGGTGGCACATAACCAGTAGGCCAGTCCTGACATTTTTAAATTTAGTCATTCTGAATAATTAACAACTAACTTGTCAGTTCTCCACATATTGCATCTATAAAAGCTAGTAATAATGGCTAAACTAAAAAAGATAAACTGTAGCTCTTTTTTCTGGGAAGTTTATTTACCTGTAGGAGCAGGAATTCCAGTCAAACAAGATTTTTCCTAAAAAAACAAAACTGAAATTCGTCGCTGCTTATCACCATCAAAGTCTTTCATAGCCACATGCTACGTAAGCACTTTATTAACTTTGCTGGAATTAAGTACTTTATGCAGTATTAACACAGTGTACCCATTCTGGTATATTACCATGTGGGTAACCTCTAGTTTTAGGCTCTGATCTCCCAAACATTTATGACTGCACAACTGTGAATATCCTGTGGTCTTCAAAGGCATTGCTAGTACACTTAAAGATAAGAAAATGTATCTATCGCCAAGATTTATATTAAGTATCTGTGAGTTTTCAAAAAACTGTGACTATGGCATCTGTGAGTATGCAAAAAAAAAAAAAACCCAACCCTTTATATTACTGAGGGAAGAGTGGATTAGTTCAAGGTCCTGATCTGTATGAATCTGAGTGCAGGGAAATCATTTTCAATATGGATGAAAAGCATCTGCTGGCATAAGAGTGACAGAGGCACTGGAGGGTGACCGCCGCTGGTGAGGAACTGCCTGGTGCTGCTCGGTGAGGCTGCCAGGCAGCTCGCACGTGACTGACTGGAGAACTCCAAACAATCAATTTTTCAAAGAGCAAAGGTAAATTGCAAAAGAAACTTGACACAGAGGTACCGCCGTTACCAGGACTTCTACTATAAAGTGAAAGGCACAGAGAATCACCAGGAAGGTGAAAAAATGCTTAGTGAAGCACTTAACCATCAGACGTTAAAAAACGTTACCTCCCCTCTGAAAAAGGCCCGAGGCTGAGATGATGGGCTGTTCAGCTCAGGGCTGAAGTGCCACAGTCAATCAGTGCAGGCAGCTCACAGAGCCAGCAGTCTGACTAGTCAGTCTCTCATTTTCATCAGCAGTGAATTTGCTCAAACCTCAAAAACAGGACTGGGAGGCAGAACACCTTCCAGACTACTCTGTTTACTGGAAAATAATAAGCAGAATATTCTTAACCTCCAATTCAGAGCCTGCAAGTTCTTTGGACACACTGACACTACTGTAGAGAGAAAAAAACAGCGAACTTTGCTTTGAGAATCAAATGCTGGCTATTAAACTACGTTTTCTACATAAAACCCCATGTAAATGTATTATAATGTACAGAGCTGCTAAGGCAAAACGTTTTGTTGAAGTAAATATGCAAAGCTAAAAGGTAATTATTTTGTTAGCAATTATTTCAGCTTAAAGATGTTTTATAGTCTCTTATTACTCTCTTACTCAGTCATGGAGTATTGAAGAAAACAACGTTCCTAAAAAAAAAAAAATAATAAATGGTTCCTAACAAATAAGGTTCCTAAAAGAAAACAATATTCCTAAAAGTCAGAATATACCTAGGCTTCAAAGAAATCTTACTATCTGACAAGTAACAGACACCTCTTAGCTCTAAACCCAGTGTGATAAAACAGTTTTTGTATTAAAAACACATTGGCTCCCAAAGGGAGCTGGAAATACTTCGCTGAAGCAATGCAAAAATGTTTTCAGGAGTCATGTACATCTAAAATATTAACTGTGGACTAGTCAATACAACAGTTTAAAACAAACAAAAAAAAAATTCCCCATCAAAAGAATATCACTAAAACAAAATTTTAGGAGACAAAAATTAGAAATTTACATTATCTATTATGTGCTCAGAATATTCTCTTTCTTTCCTTTCTAAATCTTCTAGGGTCTGGTACTCTGAATTATGGGCTCCTGACATCTCAGTATTCTGGAGTCTAGAGTCAAGTTGTTTCTGTAATTCTTCAAAATCCTGGAAAACAAAGCAAGTGATTTGTTAAACAGAAAAACAGACATAATTTTTACATTTGGAAGTGAATTTGTATGTTAGTTGTGGCTCATGGCTAAGAAAGCAGAACAAGAGCGTTCAGAAAGTTCTGTCTCTGGGTAATGCACCTCCTGCAGCAAGGAAAGAAAACGGAGGGTGGACGTATGGCAGCTCTGAACTACACTCGATGCAAATGCATACATTTCCTTTAGTATGTGAGTATGATCAAAGCTGTTGTGATCAAGGCTGACCAAGGCTCCACTGAATTCAAATTCTAGCAAACACTGCTCCGTGAGTTTTCATACCAATAATCCTCTGAATCTATGCACAAATATTTTTATTTTAATGCCCCATCTGAAATGGCAGCTGTGAGTATATACGCTGTGTTTGAAAGTGCAGAGAACTATCCAGATATGATAATGAGACAGTGTTTCCTACAGAGTGCTGGCACACACGGATGAACACACCTGTAACACTCATAAGGGACAAATTACAGGCTACATGATTATATGGGTTTTTAAAGTTTTTTGATCCTTTGAAACCAGGATGATTTTTTCTGAAAGCTAATAATACTGACAAATCCTAGTCTTCTGCCCTTACTTAGTAGCTTGGTACTGAAATAGGTGATGCTTCAGTTGCTGAAACATGCCTTATGTAACAAGCATTTACTTTCAGTATCACACAATTTGGGGTGTCAATGCATTAACTTGATACCCTGTGTCTTAAAGAAATGTAACCACATTTTGACACACTTCACAAACAATTTCATCAAAACCCCATGAATTTTTCTTACAGTGCAGAATTAAAAGAGCTGCCCTTACTTAGTAGCTTGGTACTGAAATAGGTGATGCTTCAGTTGCTGAAACATGCCTTATGTAACAAGCATTTACTTTCAGTATCACACAATTTGGGGTGTCAATGCATTAACTTGATACCCTGCTGCCCTTACTTAGTAGCTTGGTACTGAAATGGATGATGCTTCAGTTGCTGAAACACGCCTTATGTAACAAGCATTTACCTTCAATATCACACAATTTTGGGGTGTCAACGCATTAACTTGATACCCTATGTCTTAAAGAAATGTAACCACATTTTGACACACTTCACAAACAATTTCATCAAAACCCCATGAATTTTTCTTACAGTGCAGAATTAAAAGAGGAAAATGCTGTCTGTGATAAATGATATAATCCTGAGTCTTGCCAATGAAGTATTACAAACAGTAGTTCCCACTGCTAATGCTTCTGCTTATTACCAACATCTCTTTTACATGGTATCCATAACCAGCCTCATGTGATATCCCAAGCCTAAGGCTGTCACGTTCCCAAGAGCTTTCTCTCCAGAATATAGGACACAAGAATCCCATATTGACACCTGAACAACTGGCCTACTCCAGCAATAACTGCATCTAATAAATAAGGTTTAGTCTTTGTCTTGCAGCAGCTCAATTAGCAACATGAATTAGGTACATGCTGTCAAGTCTCTTTGGGGCTTCAGTGGGAAACACATCTAATCTATACTACCTCTGTGTTTTTAATTTGAAGTCATTACCAGAACTCCATCAGAAAAAGGGATTTGCGCACCAAATCTCACTTTTCACTTAGTAAATACAATGAACTCCAATACTAAATCTGCGGATTTAAGGCAGAGGAGTCATTTTAAGGTAAAATCGATCCTGAAATAAATTACTAGGTACAACTACAGAGATTCCTGATATTCATTCACAGATTGTGAGACTTCACGATCAAAATAAATCTGAGCAACCAGAGCCGGCAAGCTGATAGACTTTAAATCCTAAACGTGAAAATCCATCTGTATGTAAGAAAAAAAAATCATTACTGTGAGAAGAACTAAATATTGGACTAGGCTGCCCAGAGAAATGGGGGAGTCTCCTTCAGTGCAGATTATCAAGACTTGGCCTGGCAGGGCACTAGATAGCCTTGTATTATTCCCTGCTTCCTACAGAAGGTTGGACCAGATGATCTGCAGGGATGGCTCTCAACCCAGGCTCTTCTATGACTCTAATCTGGAAAATGGAAAGTGGAACCAGTAATTGTCCCATTTTATTCGGTTTTGTAAAGCTTTTTTTCCTTCTAATAATTTTAAAAATAGTATTGTGACTCTACCTGAAACGCATATTAGTTGCCAACGTATGTCATCTAGTTCAGAAGTGGAAAATGGATTTTGATACAAGTATATGGAAGACAAAAAGATAAAGAGGAAAATAAGTATATTTACCCCTTGATAAAAAAAGCCTTCAGTTTTCTTCTGGTACTTTATTTCTTGCTATTTTATTATCAGTAATGACACATGGGACCAGACAAAGGCCTGATAATTAGAAATTTTTAAATCTGATTGAATAAGATTCTCAACATTTTTTGCTTGAATGAACTCAACTACAAAATACTTGTATTCTCAACAGATTAGATACATCACTGTATTAGATAACATCTCATGTAACAACAAAGAGGAAATGCACAGAAGGTACTGGAAAGAATCAACTAACAAGGGTGTTTATTTGCATTTCTTCTGAAATAGTCTACAAATGACACTGCTGTTTAAAATGAGATAGCCTGCTGTGGCAGCTTGCACCAACTGGTGGGATTAACTCTTATTTTCTATGGTTTTAAATATTAACCAAGAGAAACACTTACATTTTCCTGAATTAAAAGGATCTTCTTGAACAAATCATTGGTAATCTTCTTTTTATGATAAAAGTCTGTGAAGCATATTTTGAGAATCTGAATAAACATCTGTTTAAAAGGAAGGAAACAAAACCCAGGGTAAGTGCCTGTTCAACACCGTAAGGATTTTGTGATAACTTTTGTTCATTTAAATCAATCAGTGAGACTATAGTGAATCATAAGAAAAATAACAGAAACATAATCAGAAACTCTTCAGTACTTCCATCCTGAAAAATTCTTTGGCTTCAGTAAGATACTAGAAGATGATGCTACATTCCAACAGAGACAAGGGCATAATCTCATATATCCTTGTAACCAGACTGACATGTTTGAAACTGTCCTTTACTGGAGAAAATGCAGATCACCTAGAAATATAAATCCCATTTTTCTAAAGTGTAATGAACACCTAAAGTGAAAGATACTAACATGTTCATTACTATGATTTCAATTGTAGCTGGCCAAATGAAGTATCAAACGTTTTTACATACAAGCCAAAAGTAACCTTCTCAAGTTCTATGTGCCTTCTCTTACCAAGAATACACCTATTTTCCAGTGATGTGCTTGTTTGGCTTTTTTTTTTAAAAAAAAAAGAGATGTTAAGACCACTGTTTTCAAAAAGATGCTTTTGAACACTGGGATAATTTTTGCTTAACCTCTTCTCCTCTTGCCTCTATTAGAGTGTCAGTGTAAAGGCAACTCACTTCATTACTAACTGCTGCAGCATTTTCCAATGTGAAGATAAAAATATGTGAATTTTAACAACCACCTGCCTGTTACTTATGTACCTGAAAACAGATGATGCAGAAGTTGCCCACCTTAAACACATAAAAACATAAATAAAACCATATTTACACATAAAAACAGTTATCGAAGCCAACATTTCAGCTGAGCAAAATCTGGAAAGTATGTTATCATTAGAGCTGAGTAAAAGAGAGAATGGTAAAGCAGCCATGTTTTACATCTCACTTGCCAATGTTTTGGACAGAGTTAAGCAAGTTTTGAACACACAACACCAAGATACCGCATATTGTAAAAAGGTGAAAAAAAAAAAAAAAATCAGGAAAAGACTGAGAGGGAGGATATGTTTCCTTTTCATAGACCTGATGCTATGAAATGCTGACTCAAATCAGAAAAGGAGATGAGAAAATGAAGAAAGTATTTTCTAAACTGATTTTTTTTTTTTCTCTTTTCCTTGCTAGTGAAAATACATAACTACTCAAAGCTTCTGCTAAAGGTAAAGGTCATCTGCCTTCTGTGGTAATTTCTGGTGGGCCACAAAATACATTAAATACTCATTTTCTCAGTGTTTCTGTGATTACATCACCATGTTGTTAACTTATCTTCATTTACAAATGGATGATTAACTTTGAGATCAAGTTCAACCTCCTCTAGTCAAGCTAAATTGCCTTCTGGAATCTGATCCCAAGTTCCCTTCCTCATTTACTTAGATAGGAACAAATCTCATCAGAAGAGAACCCGCTTTCCAGGTTTACTTTCATGCTTCCTCTTATGGATTGTGTAGAAATTTGTTCAGAAAATCACAGAAAAGAAATATTCTCATTGCATTTAACAAATTGTATCAGAAATGACCAACCTGTTTAAACAGAGGTTGGAAAAGAAGGGGAGGAGAAAGCTATATACTTCATATTGAGATTTGTATTAACTGAGCTAAAGCTCAGTAACAGTAATGAGTCTGTACTTGTTCATTCCTAGTCACCATAAACCACCATAAACAACCATAGCAATCCATTTTTTGTTTTGTTTTGTCTTTTTCTTTTCCCTGTCAGCTTTGGATGCTGTGACTTCATGTAGTTAGGGATCTATGGTTTAAATGGGTACCTTAATTCCTCTGTCATAAAAAATCAGGACTATTGTACATACAACAATGGTACTGATTCAGTTGAACTGAATCTTCAATTTTATTCCAAGGGCTTGGAGTCCTTGGAGTTGCAATGCACAACCTTTGTCCTTGAAACATAAACTCATCTATTAATTTTTTCATTTTTATTTTTTTTTCATTTTTACAACCCTTAAGTGCTGTATGTTATTCTCTGGACTAAAGTTTAAAACCCAATTTTTATATGATCCAGTCTGATCACCTGTATTTCACAGCCCAATATATTTCATTACATTTTACTCCTTGGTGAAGCTCATATATATGCAGAAAAGAATGAAAAGAATAAAGAGAATAATGTAGAGATACAACTCTGCTACACTACTTCCCAACTAGTCAGTAGTTTATGTTATTTCCTAAACTGATATTCAACTAAGATGGCCAAAACAAATAGCTATAAATGAGACATGAGTACCTACCACACGTTCTTCTTTTCTGAGTTCTGCATCAAGAAGCATGAGATCTTTTAAAATAAGACTGCAAAGGCAGAGCTTAACATCAAAACTAAAACAAAGATTTAAAACGTGTTAATATCAATCTAAATGAAGGTCACATAAAAAGCAATATCAAATAATAGTTTCAGTTAATCACTAAATTCTCCTAAAAACATTGCCCCTAAAACAGCAGTCAAATCACTTCATTTCTACGTTGCCTTCTCTTTCAGATAGCATATCTCTATGTAAAAGTAAGGGAAACAAAATAGTTCTTTAACAAAGTTGGAGTTGCAGCTTTCTTTAGGAAAAGGCAAGGTAAATATAGGCATGAGCAGCTACAACAAAAGGAGAACAAAGCTTTAAATTGAAACAACTATAATAAGAGCGGTCATTTTGAAAATATTCTTCATCACTAATACCCTCCCCAGTGACACAAATACGATTTTCTTTATTCTTGCTAATGAGAACACAGACAAATAGGTATTCATCCAACTTCATGATCTCGCGCTTGCGCAGCTGAAAGAAAATCAGAGCTGATAATCCATTTTGATTAGCTCTACCTGCCCATCGCTGGAGCCTCTGAGGAAGGAACAGTTTTCCCACAATATGACATGAGTAGTTCCCATTAAACCAGGGAAAACAGACCACTGCCACTTGCTGTTCTCAAGGCACCTGCTGTGTGACTTGACGTTGTACAGCGCAGAGGACTCCATCCCCACCAAGCACACGACTGCACGTGTGAACTGAGCACACAAGCCAAAACAAAGGGATCTCCCTATTACACCAGTGATACACCTTTTATGAGACTGCTTTTGCCAAAGTTCTGATTGCCAGAATTGCATAAAGAACAAACTGACTTTCAACATAAAATATGATGCATTTCTTCAGTCTCCCCAACCACTTTTTAGGGTTACAAGCTGGTAGTCTTGTCTTTATGCGGTGAATGTATGCACTCCAGCTCAGCCTTTGGTTCACACCAGACCTTTAGTGATTGGCCTGAAAACCACTAGGGCATGGTAGAAAATGACCAACCATGAGGGCAGGCTTACTGCTTACCTCTCACACGTTAGCGCTTCAGGGAAGCTGGTCACCTTGAGGAAGGCTCGAGCCTGGAATCTGTCATCGCTGGTTGTGGAATGTATTGTCGTGGAGGAACTGCAGTCCTCTTTGTCTCCCTGGCTAAGGGATCCCAGGCTGCCTGATGTAGATGTCTCCATGACCTGATTAGGCAGAACCGCCTGCTTTGGATTCTCATGCAAAGATGGATTGGATGAGCCATCTGCCAAAGGCTACAGTCAAAGAAAATTTACAAGGCCAATTAATACAACACAATAAGGAGATAAACATCTCATGAATTTCCAGCGTTTGCTTTCAAGCGAAAAATTAAACAATATACACAGCAGAAGTATTTCGAGGTAAATTGAGATTCATCATACTGACAGGTTTCTGCATTGCCTGGAAAAGCAGTCTTCTGCTGTAGTTATCTGCTTGGTGCATGTTTTCTTACAGAAGGGCAGATCCTTGTGGGGTTTTTCTCATGTCTCCTTGGACAGACCCAACTTCCATTAATGATAATGGGAAGAAAAGGTCTCTTGACTGCAGTGACTATTGACCGGACACCATGTAAATCACTGCAGGTTTCAGGGGGAGCTGAAAGCAGCTGATGCCTTACGGAATAAACCCTGAGTCAATGGACTGTAAAAAAAGATCCCAATGAAGCAGATTGGCAGTAAGCTTTCTTCCATTATTTGATTCTGCAATTTACCCTAACACAGAATGATTGTCATTAATTGTTACAAGTAGAATCTAAAACCTTACCCTAAATTTCTGATTGATGGGATAGATCACTTTTGCCTTTAATGCAAATGCCGTGATGTTACTGTTCAGAGGAGACTCACTTTCCTGTATGGAAAAGAACAGAAAACCATTTTGGGAACAACAGAAGACCTGATGGTTGTTCACTGTAAGTACTGCATGCCCCTTTGGATTACACAACTTAGAAACTCCTATTGATAACTAACTTTTATTGACTGATTCTGCTTTGGTACAAGAAGTCTTATCCTAAGACTCATTCAGAGTATGAAACCCAGAAAAGGGAATTCTCATTACCTTTGCTCCTGTAGTGGTAATGTTTTCACTCCTGCAAGGGAGTGAAAGGGAGAAAACAGGCAATAGCTAGCATTCACAAGTTATTTGCATTTTGTTACCCCTCCCCAACCTTTAGCAGCAACTAAAGATTTCACATGAAAGACTAAAATTACCTTAATAGAAACTACTAAAGGATAAGTCGCACAGATATCATCATGGCTACAAATCCTGACTTTTAATTTAAATAAAGAAACAATAGATCAAAAAAAAAACCAGTCATCATTTTTTCCAGGAAGAACTTTTATAGTACAACCCTTACCTATAATCTAGAGAAAATACCAATGTTCCTCCAAAGAACTTTTTATAGATAATGCATTCTTTTCATACAATCTGCTATATCCCGTAATCTGACTTTCTGCTCCTCCTCTTTCTTAGCCACTGCTTTGTACAATGGAACAATGGGATAATCAGCTTTGTCATGTGAGGTTATGTATGGCTTAATAAAAGGTTGACTATAAGCAACAGATAGAATGTTTAAATCCAAGCTTTAGGAGAATTTCTATTATAACTTTTTTGGTTTTGTCACATGAAATGAAAGAATCTGACTTGTCAAAACACAGTTTTCTTTATATAGATTTTTCTAGGAAATATCGAAGCACTAGTAGAGTCTACAAATAGAAATGGGAAGAGTAAACTACGTCATTCATTAGACTCTTTTATCATTGCACTTTTTCATCTCTGTTTCATTTATTTCCAGAAGTCTTTTTTTGATTTACTGATAAAGTTAAAAGCACGGGGTCAGCACGGAAAACACTTGGTCATACCAAGCAGTCCCACTGCCACGGTACGTATGGAGGGACAGAAGCTGGCAGATCCATTGCTTCTCAGTCCACAGCCATATTGCAGTGTGCCAGAACTAACGCATCCCGCTGCTCAGCAGGCATGAGTAATACACCATTACTATTAATAGGGTAATTATGGTATTATTGCAACGTGGAAGATCTCAGAATGAAAATACCTGCTTTCCCAAAGTGCTCTAACCTAACTAAAAGCCTTTTCCATCTATGCTTCTTCATGAACTGTCAGTTTGATACTAGTAACAGCAAAAGACTCTGGGAGTAGGAAGAAATGAATAGGAAAAAAACCACTTCAGTAGTTAGGCAAATAGGTGGGAGAAAGTCCCCTCAAATAAGAGGGTTACTTCTTAATGAATTTCAAATGAGGTAATGTGTTTGGGAAATGTACAATGTTTTGCTACATGCAACAAAACTGACATCCACCAACAAGAGCAGAGCTTTACCTCCAGCACCATTTCCTCTTGTGATGTATAGGGTTCTGCTTTACTTCTCCTGACTGCATGCTCTTTTTCATCAGAGTTGAAGCTTTCCAGAAGTCTCTGGGAATCATCCTTCTGAAATTCCGTGAGAAAACAAACAAAATGTAACACTGAGATTATGTAGATTCACTGGAAACCTCTTTGACAGCAGCCTGGATACATTCATGCCTCCATCCTGAAAATTATTTCACTATTAGTTGAAAATTTTGAAAAAATACCACCTGAAAATAAATGAGAATTTTACATATTCAGGAAGGAATAATTAAAATTGTGAACTCTATGGATTTGATTTATCAGTCCAGAAGCAGAATTTTAATGTGAAAAGTTGTCCGAGGCTGTAAACGCATCAAATCAATCCACCTGATCTCAAAACATCTTACTACAGACTGTGGAGTCAATCTCAGAGTCCGAGTTCAAACTTCTCAATTAAACAAGTTAACTAAAATTCTCCATAAAAGCCTGCAATGAAGAGAATGCCAAGTAATTTTGCTCCCCTGTTGTGAGACAAACTTCCTAAATGAAGTTTTACGTGTACAAAAGTTCCTGTCAGGAAGAAATAACCATCAGAAGATGTTCACCATCGTCCTTCCCCAAAAGCAGCCAGTATCACTGGCCTTTACTTCACTAATACACACACAGAGCCACTGGTATGGGCATGGTGTGGGAACAAAACCTCCTGCTGTACACGCTCTTCCCTGTGCACTACATAGACCAAAAAATACTACTACTGTTGGTCAACGCATCCAAACATGGCATGGCAAGGCATTTTTTTAGTGAAGGAAAAGATGGCAGCCACCCCACCTCCATTACTTTTAAAATGATTTTCCAGCCTTTCAATCCACTGACTGCTTTTTGGTGTAGTCTAACATATGGCTGCAGCCACTACGCACGCAACTGTCTTATGGAAAAAATCTCCTTGAATTATTTGTCCATGTGGTATATAAAGTAGTACATTTTCTCAGAATACAGAGAACTGCTCAGCCTTTGAATACATTTCATTTCTTACAACTTGCCTCTCTGGAACTTAGCTGATCAAAAATACAGATCATATTCTTGGGTGAGCCTCTGAGATGTGAATTGCAGCTGCTAGTTCCTAAAAATCTACTTATAATGAAAGAACAGCCACAAGTCTCCCCCAGCAATCTTGTCACTTATTTGCCCCAAAGCAGAACTTCACGAAATTTATGTTGAGAGATGAGAACTTGTGGAAGTAGCCACCTTGAGTTCACCACTGTACCTCACACCATAGCCATGCCAAAATAAGAATCTGCTTGTCTTGACTTGATTCTCCAAATGTTCATATCGATTTTCACTCCTTTGCTATAACTTTCAAAGTATTTGAATTTTTCGAGGATTCATGTCTTTCCTGCTAACATTTCTAACCTCAAAAACAATCTCCATTTGTTTCTGTCCTTTATTATTTTTGCAACTGAAGTGTTACTGAGCTCCCCTTTCAGATCATTAAGTTGAATAAAACTATCTGTAATTACTGCAACACTTCACCCAGAATACCATAACGAGACAAGCTCCAGCTGAAAGGGCCACAAGAGCCTCCAGGCGATGCTGTACCCTAACAGGAGTAGATTATCCATAGAAATGTGTTATAGCACACTACATGGTCTGAAGTTGCCATGGTAAAGGTTTCCTCTTAAAACTCTCCCAGTGCATCCTATGCACAGATCATCAAACCAATAAGGCACTTGTCTGCATGCACCCAAGTCCCACAGATTCAGACTGAGATCTATAGAATAGTGATTAATTGGGGCTGAGTGACAAACATCAGTGGTTTAACATGGTGCCTATGGCTCCTTCAGGCTCCAGGTACTTGCCCTGCTCTGGTTGCAAGGATAACTCATCTGCTTGGGAAGGAACACAGCATACTTCCCTAAACTATCCCTGCTTTTATGTTGGATACAGAAGGCTGTAATATGTGCAGTTCTGTACCTGCTGTACACACAACAGGCTTGCTCCACAGCATCCGTGGGGCAGACAGTACAGAGAAGGAATAGGTGCAGGCAGCCCAAGGTAACCCTGTTCAATTTGGGAAATCAGACCCATAGGATACAACCTGCTCACTCAGCAACGTGCTCTGTATGTGCCAGTGGTCAGTTTCTTTTTCTTTCAAAATACACAACTCTTTTACAACAGCAGCATTGATCTTAATGACATTTAAGCACCTAAACGCATCTGAAGATCTGGGCCAGAGTGAACTGACAGCTTCTATTTCCTATTGACATAACTGGCATAAAGGATAAGATTGTACATGGCTATACTTGAGTTGCTAGTGGCAGTACAATAAAGATACCACCTATTAAGGCAGGGAAAATGATCAATTGAATCAGAGAGGCTTGCACTCGCACAGGATGCATTGATCCAGCATTTGATGTACCTCCATTACTAGGCTAAAGCACGGCTTCAGAGTTCCAAACCTCCTACTTAAAAGCAGTTGGGAGCAAGAGGATTTTTCTCCTCTGTCATGTTTAATGATGAACAACCCTAGCAGATGCGTACACGAAGCAGAGCTGCTATAGCTGAAAAAAGCTGTGCTTAAAAACCAAACTGACCCCCCACTGGAGGCTGGCAGAGCGCTCCGCAGGGCTCTAAATTTCCCAGCTGCGCCAGCGCCAACCATTGCTGTACCCAGTCAATCCAGCACAACCCGGGACTAAACACAGTGGGAGAGAGAAACAGGAGTCGGCAGCAATTCTTAGAAAATATATCTGCCTGGTAGTGGGTATGTGCTACCTCTGGAATCCTCCAGTCCAAACAAACACTTCATGCAATAGACACATGAACTATCCACCACAGTCCTTAAAACACCAAAGCAGGTATGTTATTAAGAAAATCACTGCGCTTTAGATAAACATGTCAGTTTCGCACCAAGCAAACTGACAGATGTGTTCTGTCTCTTTTATTTCGTGGATACGTACGCCTGTAACCCTCAGCGCAGAGTTACTGCTGTGGGTTAGCACGAATACTCTGCTTGTGCTGTCTGTAAAATGAACTTTTGGAGAAAAGTTTGTAAAACGCTTTGGAACCAGCCTTACTGGTTTAGGATGGAAAAAAAGTGTTTATTTTCAATTATCTCACAAAGTTTCTGCAAGCCAGGTACCTCTTCTGTTACCCTCCCAAAGGAGCACAGCCTCCTACAAGCAGCGATGGCTGCAAGAGGCAACAAGTGGGCCACCCACGCCAAAGACACAGGCCAGCTGGACCAGAACACAGAAATACTTAAACCCGCCTCTTTTTTGAGTCAGCCCGTTTGTTTCACAAAGTTTTTAAATTAAGAAAGCAGCAAACCCTTTTCCAACCGATGTGTGACAAGGAATCATTGGGCTCCCCAGCTCCCACCGGGCAGGCCCCGAGCCCGCAGTCAGTCACTCACCGCGGCAGAGCCCACCGCCCCCGGGGCCGTCCCGGGGCTCCGGGCCCAGCTGAGACAGCCCCGAGCCGGGCCGAACCGAGCCGGCGGCGCCCCGCGGGCCCTCCGTCCCTCACAACCCCCTTCTGACTCCTCCAGGCTGGTCACCCCGAGCCTCCCCGCGGCGGGGAAGGCCGGCCGGCCGGCCGCCTGCCTGCCCCCCGGGCCCCGCGTACCTCTCTCCGCCGGGGCGGCCCGAGCGCGCAGCGGCAGAGCAGGGCGGCGGCGGCGGCGCCCAGCAGCAGCCCCAGCAGGACGGCGGGGGCCAGCAGGGCGGGCAGC
>NW_015090793.1:1921278-2027068 GCF_001431845.1 Calidris pugnax | reverse complement strand
GCCGGGGGCCGCCCCCCGCCGAGTCCCGCGGAGATGGGGGCCGGGGCGGCGGGGAGGCGCCGGGAGCCCGGCGGTCGGACGGCGGTGGGGGGAAGGCGGTGTGGCCGCGGGGCGCTGCGGGGGTGGCGGCACAGCCCCTCGGCGGGGCGGCCGATGGCGGGCGAAGGAGAGGGCCCGTGTGAGGTTTGCGGGAGGAGCGGTGGCCCGGCAGGACCGCGGCGGCTCCCCCGGCACTCGGGCTGCGGGGAAACGGCCCGAAAAGCGGCCAAGGGGTCGGGGTGGTGGGGCCGCTGCAGCGGGACCCCCTGCCCACCATGGCTCCCCTTGGATGTTCCTGCCGAGCAGAGACGTTGTAGTGACAGGACAAGGGGTAATGGTGCTAAATTGGAAGAGGGGAGATGTAGATTAGATACCAGAAAGAAATTCTTTGCTGTGAGGGTGGTGAGACACTGGAACAGGTTGCCCAGAGAAGCTGTGGCTGCCCCATCCCTGGAGGGGTTCAAGGCCAGGCTGGATGGGGCTTTGAGCAACCTGGTCTGGTGGGAGGTGTCCCTGCCCATGGCAGGGGGTTGGAACTCAATGACCTTTAAGGTCCCTTCCAACCCCAACCATTCTATGATTCTGTGATTTGGTGGGTTTTTTGTCTGGTCACAGCACCCTTGCCCACTGCTGTCAGCCCGCTATTAGCAGTGCCACCAGCACTTTAGGATACGGCTTTTATTTTTCTTTTTTTTCTCCTCATCTGGGTACATATATATACACCAATCTGTCTCAAAATGTGTCAGCGTCGTTTTCTTTTGCCCGTGTGGAGGGCACCTGAGAGCATGAGGTTGGGAATGGAGGGAGACATGAACGATGGTTTGAGGTGCAATTACGAGAATACTAATCAGCAGGAAATAGTATTGCAGGAAAATGAAAAAAAAAAAAACCACACAAAAACCAACAACAACAAAACCAACCACCTAATTTTTCCACCAGAAAAATAAATGAATGTAAAACTTGGAAAATGTCTGCTGGCAGTATTGCTGCATTAAATTAATTACATTTGAAGCATAATGAGATGGGCTGGCCTGTAGAATTGGCACTATTTGCCGATGCGGAGCCCCTTCTGATGCCCCCTGGTATTATGGACACACTGTGTAGCAGAGTGGAAGAATTGTGCTGAATATCCGGACTATATTTTCCACTGCAAACTGCTGAGAACTGAATGTCAGATAAGGCAGAAGAAAAAACCAGGAGTGCTGTAATATCATTTGTAGTTGACGCACATGGACGTACAAGCACCATAGATTTTTGTGCGTGAGCTGTTGTAAAACCCCAGGTGAATTGATGCATGGAGTCTGGAAATCAGGAGCTATTTGTACACTAATTTCCTAGGAAGTAGGAAATAAAGCTTGTTATCTAGCAAGCCACATTTTCTGCATGCCTTTATGCACGCTTAGAACACTGTCTGCTTTTGTTACAGGCTCATTGACAGAGGAACGGTTGACGTTTAACATTCACATCATATCTATGCTGATATAATTCATATGAGTAATATTTGGGATTTATGAACAAGAGTTATTTCAACATTTAATACAATAGACCATCAGACTGAAAGAGGGTAGATTTAGATCAGGTATTAGGAAGAAATCCTTTACTGTGAGGGTGGTGAGACAGTGAAACTGGTTGCCCAGAGAACCTGTGGATGCCCCATCCCTGGAGGTGTTCAAGACGAGGTTGGATGGGGCTTTGAGCAACCTGGTCACTGGGAGGTGTCCCTGCCCATGGCAGGGGGGTTGGAACTCAATGAGCTTTAAGGTCCCTTCCAACCCAAACCATTCTATGATTGCTATTTTATATTTTCATCAGTGTTTTACACTGGCATCATTACATCTGTCTGGTGTATTACTACGCATTTCCTTAATGCAGTTAGGGCTCTGGACTGCTCTAAAAATATCTGGCAAAGGTTAATTCCCTTTTAACATGTGATTTCTGTTGCTGCATATGGATATGCATGTATGTAAATACATACATATATATATATCCACGAGGCAATTTTTTGTTCAAGTTTGCCACTGGAGTTTCCTGTTCTTTTTGTCTTCTTGAGATGCTTGGCTACTCAAAATTCAGGGTCATGTAGATTGTTTAACCAATAAGAAAAAAAATCATTAATGGCATTAGAGAACTTTGGCATAAATGAGTTTGATTACAAGAATTGTGGAGTTCAGGGAGAGCTGTACAACCAGGTATTTGCAAATATTCCCAGTGAAGAGCTCAGTGTCTGGGGTCTCCCAGAGCTGTTCCCAAGGCTTCTTGGAGTGTGCTGAATGTTCCCTCTTACGTTCGTTTCTATGTCCTTTCTTCCTCTTCCATAAGAGCTGCCTCCAATCCTATATATACTTGTTTTCTAGAGCAGTGTCCATTTAAAACCCTGGGCTCCTGGTGCATCCAAATTTATGCATTTTCTGTTATTTCGAGGGAAAGTGCCCTGCCTGAAGTGAGAACTATTTTCCCACAAGGTTGACTAAAGTTACAGCTCTAGCAATAATCAAAGTGATGGCTTCCCCGAGCAGGCAAAGAAGAAAATTGCCCCTAACTTGCTGTACTGTAACAGTGATGTTGACATAAGTCAGTACTTAACATTACTCACATGCAGTGCTTGGGAGCAAACAGAAACAGCAAGTGCGGGTCACGTCGCTCAGCAGACTTAGAAGATCACTGTTAATCAGCCAACATTCCTAACTCTCTATTATTTCCTGCAAGGAAGCATTTTTATTAAATGAAAAATTGCTTGTATGACTACCACATCTTGATCAAAACACTGGGCATTAACAATCCTTAAAAACACTGTTTTCTTTTACTGACGTTTTAGAGCTGTGATTGCTGTAGCAATCTCTGTGGTCTGGAGGCTGTCACCAATTGCCTTGTAAGCTGCAGTTTTTAGCCTGTGGTCCCTTTGAAAGGCTCCATGTCATTTTCCTCCGAAGGAGAAATAAGCGTAATGTCAGTAGACTTGATGATCTAATATGGACACATTCCTGCTGACTCCTTGTGATTGGATTTTCCTGTGCCCTCAAATCTGTCTTTGAAAATGGCAAAGAAAGATTATTTATAAGAGCAAATTAAAAGGAAACCTTTCTGCTCCACTTTTGCACAGAAGCTCATCCTGATAATATGAAGTGTAAGTACAGTTTGAGCCCCAAGTGTGCGTTGCCATACTGGGAGACAGCAGAGCCTCATACTGCTTGACAAGCTGTGGGAGACCTCTAGATCTGTGTTGTGTCTCTTCTAGTAGTTAATTTTGAAACTCGAGGCTTTGTGGAACAGGGTTCTGTCTAATTGTAAAGCATAAATTCAGCATAAGAGTTCAATATTGGAGGTTTATGAAAACAATTCTTTTTTATAATTGCTCTCTTCTGTGTTAACTTTAGGTTATTAAAGATGATCTGTGGCTTCAAAAAGAGATGGGATGTCTGGGAATGGCTGGTATGTTACTGTTTTCTCTCTCTTTTCAGTGCTGTGGGAGTCCCAGGTCTCCCAGGGAGTGGGTGTGAAGCTGGGCAGGGGATTGAAGCTGTGCCCCTGTGGCCCTCTGTCATCAGTGGGACTCTTGATCCTGGGCCACAGGGAAGCGTTTGCTTGGAATTTAGGAATGAGGTGCTCTAATCTCCCTAAGCAGCCCATCTAGAGTGGAACTGCTGTGAGAAGACCATAGTTCACACCCTGCTCTGATTAATTTTCAGGAGCCCTTTTTCCTCATTAAACATCATGATGTAGGAAAGCACCCTTTGATGCCCAGTGTTCCCAGCATTGTGGAAAACCCATGTTACTTAAAGCTGATCAAGACCTTCTTCCTTTTCAGAAGCTAACTTCATCTCTATGCAATTACTAACACTGTTGCAACGTCTACTCTTGAAGCTACTTTCAAAGACCTCTGCAATTACAATAACTAATATACTTCCTCCTGGACCACATAGTTAAAGACTCAGAGATGTAGGGGGTCTTGAAGTGTTGCTGGGATGCTAATACTGTTGCCAGCAGGTATCAAGTATACTTGTTGCTGATCTCAGATAAGCCAAGCATCTCCAGTTATTGTTGCCTAATCTGATCAAAATAGGGTACCCTGATACTCAGGGAAGTCCCTTACAGCTTGGAGGAGTTGCACCTGGGGTCTGACTGCCAGAGGCTCTTTGTGTACATTTGAACAAATCAGTTTCTCTGAGTCTCTGGTGTTTGTTTTCTTTTTATTTGTATAATAAATAGAATGCTTTCTCACCAGGTGTAGTGGAGATGAGTATCCTGAAAGGTTAGGACTTCCTCCTATAGCACAGTAACAGGGGCAATGCAATGTCTGAAACAGACACACTCCCCAATGGCTGTTTCTCTCCCCAAGAGACAGTTTCATAACATGAATTTGCCAAAAAATTACATGCTCTGGAGAAGTCATCTAGTGAGATGCCTCTAATTTCTTTGCCTGTTACCATGGCTAATTCACAAATGAGTTTATTAATTTAAATACGAAAGCAAATAATTCAGATTTGATGAGCTTCCTTGTTTTTTTCCCTGTATGTATTCAATGTCATCTTTGCTACTCGCATCTTGCTTTCTGATGGGTGCAAATTATTAATGTACCATCCACTGAAAGAGGAAAGGCATGCAGTTGGGGTTTTAGGAAAAACTTTTTCACTGAAGGGGTTATCAAGCACTGGAACAGACTGCCCAGGGAAGTGGTTGAGTCACCATCCATGGAGGTATTTAAAAGACGTGTAGATGTGGCGCTTACGGACATGGTTTAGTGATGGACTTGGCAGTGTTAAGCTAACGATTGGATTTGATGATCTTAAAGGGTCTTTTCCAACCTAAATGATTCTATTAAGCTGCCTTTTTGTTAGTAGGTAAATATACACGTGTAATGAGGGGCTGCTACAAGCACTGAATTGTATGCTTGGTTTTATAACTGAGAATTGACCCATTTTATGCATTAATTTTTAACATAGTTAAAGCTAAGTTTTCAGTGGTTTGTTTAATCAAGGTACTAAACTCTTTATTTCTTACTGAAGAAGTTCTCGGTGAAAGCAGCAAGTTGAGAGCTTCTGCATAACACCTTTGTCATTGAAAATGGCAGTGTGCTGAAGTGAAACAGGTTGAGGCAGCACACTCATCTCAGGGTTTCTTTTGGAAGCTTTTTTGAGTTGTTTCTGGATCAGATGAGAAAAAGCAATCCCAGAATAGCCCTGTGATTGGGGAACACAATGGATTTTGGGGAATTACGTTCAAGTCTGCTCTGACTGCCTCAAAACAGGCCTGGAAAGTAGATTTTTTTTTTCTTGTTCATGCCGGTAGTTTCTTTGACATTGTAACAAGAAAAGCTAATGGCAACATTCAAAACTGAAATACAGTAAATTACTACCTTTGCCTGTTCATTGTTGTGTGTAATTGAACAGACTTCAAATTGGATCTTGTATCCTGGATGGTTTTCAGGACAGGAAATAATTCAGAACAACAACAGAAATACAGTAAGCAAGTATATTTAACTCTTTTCTTCCTGACTGGAATATAGCAGGGTTATTCTAAGTTTTGCTGATAAATTCTGGAGGGACAGCAAATCAGACTGTAGATGTGGGACTGGAGAGGTAAGAGTTAGAATGACTATTTTAGTTAAATTGCGTTTTTTCCTCTCAGTGTCAGGTAATTTTTAATTCTGAACTTGACATTTCACAAACTTGTCAGAGTCTTCACCTACCTGCTGTAATTTGTCAGGTTAGGATGCATTGTAAAGGTACAGGAGCTGTCAGGACATACTGGAGTCTTTGCTGCCAAACTATTGCAGCACTATTTTAATTTTGTATCATGCTATTTAATTGCCATGGCCGAGAATAACCTTCATGTTAACATGTATCAAGAACAAGTAAGGCACTGTGGTGTTACACCTACCCTTCTAATAGTGGTCCATCTCTGCCACTAACACATTCAGGACTCAGCCCATTTAGTCCAGTGGTGAATGAAAAAGCCCAGTTGGTGGATGAAAAGCGAGACATGAGCCAACAATGCACACTCACAGCCCAGAAGGCCAGTTGGAACCTGGGTTGCATCAAAAGAAGCATGGCCAGCAGATCAAGAGAGGTGATCCTCCCCCTCTGCTCCACTCCGGTGATACCCCATCTGGCGTACTGCATCCAGCTCTGGAGTCCCCAACATAAGAAGGACATGGACCTGTTGGAGCAGGTCCAGAGAAGGACCACAAGGATGATCAGAGGGCTGGAGCACCTCTGCTATGAAAACAGGCTGAGAGAGTTGGGATTGTTCAGCCTGGAGAAGAGAAGGCTCCAGGGAAACGTTATAGCAGCCTTCTAGTACCTGAAGGGGGCCTACAAGAAAGCTGGGGAAGGACTGTCTGCAAGGGCATTTAGCAACAGGGTGAGGGGAAATGGTTTTAAACTAGAGCAGGGTAGGTTTAGATTAGACATTAGGAAGAAGTTCTTTACAATGAGGGTGGTGGGACACTGGAACAGGTTGCCCAGAGAGATGTTGGAGGCCTCATCCCTGGCGACATTCAAGGTCAGGCTTGATGAGGCTCTGAGCAATCTGATATAGTTAAAAGATGTCCCTGCTTACTGCAGGGCGGTTGGGCTAGGTGACCTTTAAAGGTCCTTTCCAACCCAACACATTCTATGATTATATGAATGCTTGTGCTTTAGCACCGAAGGTCCCTGTCATTACACAAAACCAATTTCTTAGCAAAGGCTGACCACAAACAAAGGACAGTTTCTTTTCTTAGATACCCATCCTTCCACCCCCAGCCCATATGAGCACAGCCCCCCTGTCTCCACAGTCTCCATGTGGTAGTTGCGTTTTGTACCAGGTCGGATCCTCTCTGCAGACCCAGAGCAACGAGTACAGGAATTGGGATCTTTCCTCCCTAAGTGTATTGCCTGTACCTTGAGTGTGGCTGCTGGAGGTCCAGAAGAGCCAAAGGTCACCACCCAGAGCAACAGTGCACCAACTGAAGAGTGGCAAATCACTACCTGGGGACCATAGCAAAGAAAAACAAACATCGTTAAATAGCAGGGACTGTTCTGGTCAACTGAGCATTTGTCATTTCATATTGTCGTGGCACAGCACATATGAAAGACAGAGTGCTATACTGACATGAGTGGTAAAATGGTAAACCAATCTCCCAGCTCTTTCAGCTATAGTAATATTTATTTTCACCTTTTCATTTTGTAATTCAATACAAAGCTGACCTAGCAGCACTGGTAATTAGCTAGGAATATGCAGTTTAAGACAGGGTTCTGGTATATCTGTTTATATTGGCTTTATGGAGGATTAAATCCCAGGAAAACGTTTTAGAAATGTGCTAATTAAAAGTAAGATAAAATATTTAACAACTTGATAATACGTTGTAAAAATGTGGAATGTTTATTTTATGTCATTAAGGAAAACAAAGCAGAGAAAATTTCTTCTTAAAGATGGTGATATTGTCTCGCATCTCAGAAGAAAGTAAAATTGCTGCCTTTGATGAACTGTTTCACTTGGCATCTTTGGAGACGTTTGCAGGAAAGCTCCAGATGAAGCCTCATGCCATGCTGCTTTGCTTGTCAGGAAGCGTTTTGGCCTGAGGTGTTGTGGTCCAGGGGTGCTGGGTGGCAGCCTGGCCAGCCCCACTGAGAGGCGGTGGTTTGGGATGTACATAGAGCTGAAACCATTGCCCTGCTTTGCAAAGTTTCCCCTTTGAAAAGGAGTGGGAATAGTTTCCGCTTAGAAACTAATGGAAGTGAAGACCATGCAGCTCTGATAATGGCTTTTCTGAGAACAGCCAGAAAAATGGCAGAGGTTGAAGTTGAAACTGTAAGAAGAAAGGAGAGTGGAGGGAACAAGGAGACGGCAGGGTTGGTGTCAGAATTGGGAGGCATCTCTGAAGGGGCACTGACAGTGGTGTGCTCACACTTCTGAGCAGCAAGATATCCAAAAGAAAGCTCGATGTTTGTTAGTCAAAGGCCTCGGGAGTCAAGTATTAGTCTTACCTAACTTCAGATGAATCTATTTGTTAAAAAAAGGCAATTTCAGAACAGAAATCTAGGATAGATGTGAAAACCACAAAACGTGTAATGCCTGTACTGTCCTTTCTCAGATATTCAGCATCCAGCTTTTCAAGCAATCATCAGCCATCTACAATCCATCTAGGACCTTATCTGAAAAGAGACAGCAGGTGAATTGATAAATACAATTATGTTGTCTTGATAGTAAGAGCATGCAGCAAGTTATGTGGAAAAGCAGTTATGTTCTTGTAGGTCAGCTGGACTGAGCTGTATAATGTTCTAGTGACAGTTAAATATATATGGATCAGGAAAAGGTTATTTTATTTAACTGACAATCGATACTACAAAAAATAATGAGATAGAAAAGTGCTGCTTTACTGGCAAGGGAAACCGGGTATTATAAGGCAGCCTGTATTGCTAAAAATTAATAGGAAGGATGAGAGGAAATCTGGAGGAAGGCAGTGGCACATGTTGCTGTATGGACATGTGTCTCACTGATTGAATATATTTAAGCAAAACCTTCCACTGAGTGCTGGGAAGATACAAGTGAATTTGCAGAAGTATCCTTGTAATCATCATCAACGTTGAGGCTGCTTAGCATAATGTCAAGAACCTACAAAATCCCCAACCACCAATTACTGATGATGGAGCAGCCAAATAACATGCCTGGAGACTTCTGCTGGGAGCTGGGCACGTTATCTTGGGATTGTAAGTGATGACAAAGCACAACTTGAAAACAGACTCATCTGTGTAATTAGTAATCCAGAGATTTATTTCAGAGTCAAAGAACATGATCAGTTAATTAAATTGGTTAGATACTCTCCAGAGGGGAGTATCAGGATTTGCTGTCACATGAAAAGTGCAGTTGGGTGTGCTGATGGAGATGTCGTGCTGCATAGGGAGCAAGAACGAAAGATATTTTGTGAAGCAACTAACCGTTCTTGTTGGCTGACCTCCCTCATCCAAAATACAGAAGGAAAGGATCTGCAAACAAGAAAGCATCATCAAGGCAGTAACTGCTCAGCCCAGCTCATACATTTTGCCATTTTGACTTCTGACTCTTATGAAGCCCTACAAAGAAGCTCCATGTCTTCAGTCAGGGCTTCTGTTTCCTATAAAGGAAAATGCATCTCCTATAGTCTGGCAAGAGAACAAAAAGGAGAATTAGTGCTCCGCCTCCATAGGAGTGGGGTGGTAATTGCATTAATATATGAGACACGGCAAATATAAAATGGATCTTTTTCAGTGTTTGGCTATATCTATGCAAAACTGCAAAGAGGCTTGATTCAGTAGTCAGAGCGTAGGTTTAGAGGCCTTGGAGGTGGCATATAGCATGATACTTGGATCTGCTGGGCAGTGCCATGGCCAGGTGGTTCAGCACTGGTGTCATCCTGAGTGACTTGGGCTGTTGCTTAGTCTTGAAACAGAACTATGCCATGCATGACGACCCTGAAAAAATTCCAATCCCAACGATATGCAGACATTTGGTATTGTAATTATACATATTACTGTTCTCACCAACTTTACCTTGTTATTTTTACAGCCCCTGAATTAGTCTGAGTCTGTTGCATAAACAGTTGTTTAAGTAAAATTTAATAGAAGTGAATTAAAACTGATTGTAAAATGTAAACAGCTAGCTTTTCCTGGTCTTTCCCAAATAAAAAGCATGCTATTCCAGCATGGGAAGACAGTGAAACTCCCCAAGGTGCACATGTCCATCTGGGTTCTGTAAGCAGCAGGACTGCATCTCATTCTTTATGTTAACAGAACCTTTTCAGTGATTTTCATGTGCATCAATACTTCAAGGCCCTTTATAAGACCTCTGTTTAAGGGTCCAATGCTGAATGCTCTGTGCTTGTCTTTTCTATTTACAGCAAACAGTATTTCTCTGTATTGTTCTTTCAATGTCTTTCTCAAAAAAATGCTCCTCCTATTAATGAGATTTTAGTATCTTCAGCTTTTCAACTATCTTCATCTTTTCATATTTCATTAACATATAATACATTTTTTTAAAAATGGAAACTTTATAGAAAAATGTCATTTGCCAAAAAAACCTGGCTTTTCAATGAGAGTTTTTGTTCATATGAATATATATTGCTAATGATTAAAATATGGGATTTAAAAAAAAGTAATAAATGAGAACTATTATGTAAAGAATGAAAAAAGTATCTTTAAACAGGCAGCCAACTATCATTGTGAAATTTTCATGACATTTTTTCTCTTCATTCAGCAGCTTTGCCTTTTGACAATTTAGTATATTAAATTATTGATTTTTAGTTTAAGCTCCTTTTATTGATGTCATTGGTACTTTCACTTTAGTAAATGAAAGTGATATGATTTCAAGACTGTTCCTGTAATTTTGTGTGATATCATGGACTAATCTTTCATAAAAATACAGGAGTATAAGCTAGCATTTATATTGCTAATTACTAAATTGAGGCGAGTTTGATTTCATGGCACTCCAGTTCAGCTAAAATGTAACTGAGACCCTTACTCAGCTGAGAAGTATTTTTGTTCTGCATATGTATTAACGTGGTTAATGGTTAATTGGCAGACTGTATCTCTGAAGCAGAACACCCTTAGCACTGAGGCCACTCGTGTCGTAGAGTGCTTCAATTATTTATTCTTTGCTGAAAATTTCTTTGTGCTGAAAATATTAGCGGTTGATGTAAGGCCGAAACCTTTTAATTCATGCACTAGATGCTTTACGTTTAAATGGCAAGAAGTTTTCTGTGGGGTATACGTGAGTTCCCTAAGTAGGAAATGGTTTTGTTCTAACTCCTGCTGGGTTCTGTGGGGCAAATCCCACCTCTGTTTCCTGTCTGGCCTCAAGTCTGCCTCACGTCTCTGTTACCTGTGTTAGTTTTAGGTGCTTTGAGGGAGAGTGTGCTGGTTGCTGTGTGCACACACAGCTCCGGGTACCACGAGCCCCATCCCTGGCTGGAATCTGCACCAAGGGGCTGCCGGACAGGAGCCAGCGTTAGCTCTAATGCAGAATGTTGCCTTGGTTTTCAGCAATGCCTTTACCTCTGGTCCTTCAAGCGAGTGAAGCCCCTCACCGGCTCTTGACATCTGCAGCCTCGGATGATCAGTGGAGCCATTCACTGTTTGCTTTGATACCCTCATGGACAAGGAAGATTTTGTTCAAACGAGAGTCTTCTGTTAACCACCAGCTGGTCAGTAATAGATCATAGAATGGTTCAGGTTGGAAGGGACCTTAAAGATCATTGAGTTCCAAGCCCTCTGCCATGGGCAGGGACACCTCCTACTAGACCAGGTTGCTCAAAGCCCCATCCAGCCTGGCCTTGAACAGTTCCAGGGCAAGTTTGCCAGTTTCTGTATTTGTCTCAGCGAGTTTGCCAATTTCTGTATTTGTAAGCAATTATATCAAAAGTGAACATCGCTGGGAATTTACTGCCCAATTAGTATGCTTCTAACTCTGTCCCAGGTGATTATGTTCACTTGAGATGGCTTCAGCAACAACTAGTTGTGAGACGTCCAAAGAATTATTGTGACAGTTACAGCTATGTGATTGCTGTGTAAATTCTGATAGGCACTTAGGAATGAAACACATCTGTAGAGTCTGATGAACTTTGGGCATAGCGTATTTTGTGGGAATTGTGTTAGCCAAAAGATGATTATATCAATTAAGATAATAGTAATTACTTGTGGGAATAAGTAGTTCATACAAATTTGGACTAGAAAAAAAGATTAACTATTGGGATAATGAAGCTCTTAAATTTGAAGACGATTAATACCTCTAATATTTTTTTAAATTTCATTATTTACATAATTTAACTTGTGCTGCAGTTTGTGAATTATGATATTTTCATACACTATGTAGATTTTTCCCCTTCCTCCACAGCCTGAAGATGTGTCCAGTATGTCATTGTCTTCTGGACTTGGAATAACCCTTCAGAAATGTGGCATGGTAAGTTTTCTTATAATTGTCTTGTTAATTTGATAGGGAGTTTGTATCCAAATGTCCTTTAAAAATTGGAAACGGAATTGTGCCCATGCTGAGTATTTGGAAGAACGTCCATTTTGATATTATGATGTTTGTATCCTCTATAAGAGGCACAGTTTTGCAATGTTGATTCAAAACTGAAGGAAGTCAGTGAAATCTTCTCTCAGAGTTCAGGGGATTTTGGATTATGGTCAGAGTAAATACCTCGGTGAGAATTTGTAAAACTATAAAGGGGCAAAGCCCAGTGAGCTCTAAAAATAAGCTACAAGGCTGGGTGTAAATAGAGACAGACTTCTTCAGAGGCTGAGATAAGCCTTCTGAGATACTCTCCTGGCTCAGCCATGGGTGCCCTAGCTGTGTCTAGTATGGAGTCCTTTCAAAGGATGGGCCACTGAGCCCTGTGATGCCCACTGTGTCTTTGGGCATCCTGTCACACAGCCATAGAAGAGCTAATGTCTCCTACTCTGTGTATTCAGTGGGACTCAGCTGCAGCACAGTATTTACTGAAAAAAGGTTTCATTTGACTTGTGTAAAATGCTTATGAGGAGCAAAGACCTCCCTACTATAAGGAGATTTTAAACCTTCCATTTTATTTTTACTTTATGTGGCATAGATTGATAGACTTACCTAGACTGTTATTTTTCCATTGTTTTTTTTTTTTTACACTGGATGAAGCAAGTCTGAATATTTATAATTAGAGACAGCTCATCTTGCCTGTCCCTTGGAGAGCAAAAGTGCATACAACTTTAGACAAATCTGAATCCAGCCACTGAAATGCTGCATATGAGGGTCGAGGGTTCAGTAACCACTACAGAAGAGGTGACATTATAACCTGCACCAGATCATTTGCATAGAGAAGAATGAATATGCATAACATCTCATGGCACTAATAACCTATAATGTTGTTATTTAAATGGCTGCATATCATAATTAACTGAATAGCTAATAGTGAGCATTTCAGGCATAAGATGCAGTAACACAGAATATTCTGCTTTTCTGGCTGTAGATTCCCAAATTTTGTATCAGAGCTTCTCAGAAAGAGAGTTTGAGACAGTTACATGTTGTTTTTATGTGCTATTTATAGCATAGCACCACACAAGCTCATTAAAAATTGTGAAATCCTGCTGTAAAAAATCAAAGAGAGTCTGTTGTAGATGCTAGGATTATCAGAAAATAATTTTGCTGTGCTGTTAGTTGTAAATAACTGAAAACTGTGCAATTGTATGTGATTGTCTTCCACCTTCAAATGCAGTTCACATTTTCTTTTCCTTTGCTTACCTTGTCATCTACTTCAATCCTAATTCTTCTGAACAGATGCTTTCCTGCTAAGAGACAGACTGGCCATATGGTGGTCTTTAGCTGTTTTAAATGGAAAAAAGTGAATTTTGCACATTTTCCTCCTCCTACCATGAGTGGCCCCTCAGAGCATGGAGATAACATATGTTTACTTCTTGGAGGCAGGATTTTTCCAGCACCTTATTGCAGAAATACCCTTATTGAAACTGAAGTGTTTAAATTCTACCTATGCTTCCAGCTCCCAGTCTCTTCCTGCTTTCCAGAAATGTGCTTCTATAAGAGCATCGCATCGTTCTATGGTGTGACTTGAACTGCTCTGTGATAGTACTTCATAACGACCATAATCTTCAGCAGAGATGAAGTAAATTTTTAAATTTGACTGTTTGGCTTTTAACCCATTTACCTGTCTCATTTCTCAATCTCCTAAGCATTCTTGCATAAATAATCTATGATACAAGCATCCTGTGTTTTTTTTCCTCCTTTCCTGTTTCTGGTTGTTCTAACTTATTCCCAAAAGTCTTGTGTTCCTTGTGTTTCATGGCAATTCCTTCCTCCTCTCCTTTCTCCTAACATGCCCTTGCTCTTGCTCTGGTTCTTTCATTCCACTCTCCCAAGTACCTGAAGTGGCATCACTTGCAGGGAGTGATGACACACACTCTGTGCTTCAGCAGCAGAGAGAAAATGGAGTACACACTTAGACATCATCAGTGACCGCCGTTGGGTTGGGCATCATCAGTGACCGCCATTGGGTTTGGTTCCTGTAGATGGTGGGCAGCATAATCATCTGCTCTGAAAACAAGGAAAAAAAACATCTTCAGGCAAATTAAAGGAGGAATTTAAAGGAGGTGTCCAGTGGCCACTGATCCCAATGGGAGCGGTGTATGGAGGAGGTTCTTTCTAGGAGAAATCAAACCCAAGAGCTTCCCAACTGCTTGATTCCCATCTGCTGCTTTCTCCAGTGCTACCCAAAAAAAATCCAAATTCTTTCAACCCCTTTACAATTTTGCTTAAAATTGTCTGCCAGTCAAAAATCAAGAATGCAGAACATGTATTTATATTAATCAGCAATGCAACAAATGTGGCCTTTTGGCCACCTGGGGAAGACTGCAGTAGGAGAGAGGCTGTATGGTTGGGGTTCCTCTAGAGGGTTGCTTCGTTTAGTCACTGAATTAAGAATTGTATTAAATGAAACAAAATTAAAAGAAAGTGCAAAATTGGTTGGAGAAAGAAAATTAATAGTGTGTGGGACTGTGCATTACACCTCCTGCCTAGGGGAAGGAGAGGACTAATGCTGCCATATTCCCCCACCTGCCTCTGAATGTACACATGGTACTTGCTCTGCCTGTTTTATTGTAAGAGTTTATCTAAATCACTGTTTACATCCCCTCTCCTCAAATGTAAAGGGAAGTGCCTGATTTGTGACTGATTAGAAGCACAGGAGGAGACCCTGAAATCCTCATTTTTGCCTTCATCTCACAGAAGAGCAAGGGAAAGGTATGGGAAAATGAAGGGAGGAAAAAGGTTTTCTGTTTCCCCCTGTTTCCCCAGCTCCCTCTGTTGCTGGTGCAAACGTTTGTCTGCACAAGCCCATCCGCTCGTACTGTGGAGCATAACAGAGGATTAACAACTCGTGCAGTTTGAACCTGGCTCTTTCAAGGTGTGTTTTCTTGTTTTGGTGTTTGGGTCAAGGTCTCTGCTTTTTTGATTTGGATTTTCTTTATGTGGCTCTGAGGATTTTTTTCCCCCTCTTTCATTTTGTTTCTGCTTTTTAAAGCAAGCTTTTCTAGCCTTTGTGACGGCACAGGAAAGGTTGAAAGGCATGTTGACTGCATCATGCCAGTTCAGAAACCAGGAGAGAGAAAATCTGCCCAAAATATATCACATTTTTAATATTTGGTGATTTTTAGTCTCATAAATGTTGGCATGTAATTCGTGATATACAAACATATGAAATTGGTAATGCTTTCTTCACAAATATGAGTAAGCCTGTTTTTATATGTGCTGACATCTTTGCAGAAAATATGAAGAATGTAGTACAATAAATAGTTGGGTTTTTTCTCCATAATATTTGTTTAATATAATTGAGGTTGAACTTGCTGTAATGATTTTGGGAAATTTAGTGTTGTAAGTATACCAGGGAGAATTAGTTATATAAACAGATTTATTCAAATGTACTTTAATTATTGTCACTTAAATAGAAAAATGTAAACTATGCAACAATAATTTCAATAAAGTGTTTCTTCTCCTTGATTCATAAGATATCCTAAAAATGTAATCTGTTTCTATACTGAATCAATATGAAATCCAGAGTTTAATGGTGCACAATGAAGTCATAACAACGTGTGTTGAACCCCGTGGCTACCATGAACTCTGGTGTAATTTCTGAAGTCTCTCACAATTCATATTTTTAGAACTCATTTCTGTGGGAGCTGCTTTGTTACTTATATTTGCTGATGTCCCGATACAGAGTAGACGTTTCCTAAAAAGGAGGAGATGAAAGGCTGGGCCTGAATCATGCTTTGGTTAGTTAAATAAGTATTAATTTGGCGTCATTATTAGAAGCCTCATATACCATCACAGCTATACTATAGGCCAGCATATTACACACCTGATAAAGTTTTAGACAATTCTGGTTTAATATGAGTTATAGGAGAAGGCGATTTGAAAGGTGAGAGGTCAGTAAGCAACTCTATGCTAGAAGTAATTTCATTTAGAGGATGTAATTATTCAATAAGAGTTAATGGCCTAATGGAATAAATTAATAAAATCGCATGAGCTAATTGGTAATTAGTTTATGAACTTCACCACTAATTGGACGTAGAGCCATGAACTCCAGGTCTGCTGGTGGCTCCATCAGCTCTCCCATGTGAAGGGCAAATGGAGGCAGCCAGCACCCTTTGAAGAATGTGGCTGCTGTGAAAACAGGGAGATGGAGACCAAAACTGCATGGAGAGAATGAATTTGCATTGGGCAGCTTGCAAAAGAATCATGGAATCACGGAATTGTCAGAGTTGGAAGGGACCTCTAGAGATCATCTGGTCCAACTCCCCTGCTAAAGCAGGAACGTCTAGAGCACATTACTCAGGACTCCATCCAGGCGGGTCTTGAAGATCTCCACAGCAGGGGAGAAACATCCTTGTGGTACAGAAGTTCAAAGTTCAGAATTTTCCAGACTCTGGTTGTGAAGTTGTGATCCAGTTCTGTGTTGTATGAGGTATCGATGAGGATATTCAGGTTCTTGTTTTCACTTCTGGCTCTGTGTGAGCTGGATTTCCAACTTCTGGTTTTCTGTCCCTTTGTCTCCAAGCAACAGCTTGACATACAGACAATTAAAATCTCCTCGTGAGGTTGGGATCAAACTGAGTGTAGTGCCATTTGCAGGTCACTCAGAATGACTTCAGAAAATGAGTTTATGCATATAATGAACTTTTATTAGTAATCAGGAGTATGAATTTTGCTGTTAGGATGCACACACAGCTATTTTGCACCATTAATATTTCTCTTTTCAGGTGGATGTTGAACATGACCCTCAAACTGCATACATTACACTTCTGATTAATAACACCAACATGCTGTTCTCAACAAACATTACAGACCTTATCCTCCTGGACAATATCACTGGTCTAGATGTTCAAAAAAACAGTGGTAATAAGACGACAGATGGTATACAGATTTACAGGAAAAGATTCTTGCAAGGTAAGAAAATCTGCAGGGAAATACATCTGCTTACACATGTGGAAAAGCATCTGTTCAAATCATGACAATTTTTTTTTTTAATTTTATTTATTTATGGTGGTATAAATTCTTTGACTATCAGTTAATACAGCTGAAAAACTCTGGGAAAGGTTTTGTGCTGCAGTTTACAGTTCTATTAACTCACATTTTGGCTCCTACCTTTGAACTGCTTTTGATCTCCCAGTCACAGAAGTGAGCCCCTGTACTCTGCAAAAGTCACTGCCATCAAAATGAAACAGAATCTTTCATGACAGTATTTGTTCATTTTGGATATTTTTAAAAGCTGCTGCACAAGCCATTTTTATCAACCTGATGAGTCTTCTTTCCCGAGCCAAGCGTGACAGATCAGCTTGCTGAGGTATTGAGGTACATTGGAATTGCAAAAGGCCATGCAAGCAGGAAAGATTATTCATCAGAAATAAGGCAGCTCTTCTCAGTATCTGTTCTCTCCAAACTGAGCAAATTATAAAATCAAAGCAAGTAATAGAGAGATAAACCCGTTCCACTCTTGGAGCCAGTCTGTTCCTTTGGTAGCAGTTGGATCATTGCACATTCATAAAATTTCACCTTTCTTCCTTTCTTTATCTCCCTTTTCCTAAGCATAAGCACAAGCACATAGAAAATTAGCCACTTGCTTTTGAGAGTCATGATATTTCTCTTGGGGCTTCAGAAGTGTTCGGTAATATCTGTTTATGGTTGAAGTACCTAGGGCTATGCTACTCTTTTACTGGTGAAAGATTTCCAAATAGGAGAGGGAAATAGGGGGACCCGGGGCTGCTGTCTGATTGCAAATGAATAGCCAGACTCCATTGCTAATAACAGCACTACGAGTAGTGGTGCCAATTACAAGGCTGGGCTTTGTGAAAAATGTTTCCCCGTAGAGGGGTCACACCTGTGGAGAGGTGGGGAACAGAGCAGGTGACTCAAACTGACCAGTGGGGTATGGGAGAGGGAAATAGGGGGACCCGGGGCTGCTGTCTGATTGCAAATGAATAGCCAGACTCCATTGCTAATAACAGCACTACGAGTAGTGGTGCCAATTACAAGGCTGGGCTTTGTGAAAAATGTTTCCCCGTAGAGGGGTCACACCTGTGGAGAGGTGGGGAACAGAGCAGGTGACCCAAACTGACCAGTGGGGTATGCTATCCCATCTGCCCATGCTCAGTATAAAAGTGAGGGGTTTACAGCATCTCTTCTTTCTTCATTGACTTGTGCTCAAGGAGGGCTCTGCCTGCCTGTTCTTCTGCTTTTGATCCCAATCTGTGGGTTCCTGGATCTGGTATCCAGTTTTTATCTCCCTTTTCCTAAGCATAAGCACAAGCACATAGAAAATTAGCCACTTGCTTTTGAGAGTCATGATATTTCTCTTGGGGCTTCAGAAGTGTTCGGTAATATCTGTTTATGGTTGAAGTACCTAGGGCTATGCTACTCTTTTACTGGTGAAAGATTTCCAAATAGGAGAGGGAAATAGGGGGACCCGGGGCTGCTGTCTGATTGCAAATGAATAGCCAGACTCCATTGCTAATAACAGCACTACGAGTAGTGGTGCCAATTACAAGGCTGGGCTTTGTGAAAAATGTTTCCCCGTAGAGGGGTCACACCTGTGGAGAGGTGGGGAACAGAGCAGGTGACCCAAACTGACCAGTGGGGTATGCTATCCCATCTGCCCATGCTCAGTATAAAAGTGAGGGGTTTACAGCATCTCTTCTTTCTTCATTGACTTGTGCTCAAGGAGGGCTCTGCCTGCCTGTTCTTCTGCTTTTGATCCCAATCTGTGGGTTCCTGGATCTGGTATCCAGTTTCTATCTGTCACTGAGTCCAGTCTGGGACTTCCCCGGTGCCTGCCAGTGACATCTCCCTGGGAGCTTGATACAGTTTTGTATATATTTTTATATATTGTATTTATTGCATTTTTTCCTTTTTATTATTAATATTCCATTGAAGTAGTTTGGTTCTTTCTACACTCATAAATCTGTCTCTTTCCTTCCTCTCCTTGGAGTGAGAAGTGGGGGTGAGCATCTGTTGTCTTGTCATTGGCCAACCCAGCCCAAACTGCGACAATATCTCATATTGAGTTTTAGTATCAGTCAAAGCAGCTGCTTTTCAGTAGCTTGAGGCATCATTTAATGCAGTTTCCAGATTCTGGGCCAAATCTGCTTGAGTTCTTAGAGGCAGCAGATACAAAGGATTTTGCTGGGCTCCTGTGGCCGGGAACTGTCTACTCTGGATGTGGAACATCTGCTGTGTTGGAAAGGAAAAGCTCCAGTGCTGTCCTAAGCCTTCCCCAGGGATCTTTGAGACAATTTCCTGGGAACGAGCAGATCTATCCATATTTCTTCTCTCTGGAGTGTGCCTGGTCGTGTCATTGGCCAACCCAGCCCAAACTGCGACAATATCTCATATTGAGTTTTAGTATCAGTCAAAGCAGCTGCTTTTCAGTAGCTTGAGGCATCATTTAATGCAGTTTCCAGATTCTGGGCCAAATCTGCTTGAGTTCTTAGAGGCAGCAGATACAAAGGATTTTGCTGGGCTCCTGTGGCCGGGAACTGTCTACTCTGGATGTGGAACATCTGCTGTGTTGGAAAGGAAAAGCTCCAGTGCTGTCCTAAGCCTTCCCCAGGGATCTTTGAGACAATTTCCTGGGAACGAGCAGATCTATCCATATTTCTTCTCTCTGGAGTGTGCCTGGTCGTCTCTGGCTGCCTCTTCTGCTGAATTCCCTTGAAGTCAGCACTGTGAGCTTACTGCAGCTTGGCTCCTAGGAGAGCACTTTTGCTGGTGAGGAAGCACAGTCTAAAGGGGAACCTAAAAAGCTCCTGAGATGTTTTATTCATGTCGAACTTGTTTTTCAAATTTTGCAAACATCTGTAACTGCAGTTGAGCTCAGCTGGGTGTTCAACCCTTCAGAGATGTACACCAAGTCTGCTTGTGTAAAAAAAGATGTGCAACTCTACTGGGTTGTTTTCAAGGCAATGTAGCTACTGTTCTATTTAAGAAAATCCAGACACACAATTACTTGGAGGCTACTATTGAGCTGGTAGATGTACCTCACCTGCTTAATTTACACAGTTGGGCTTTTTTTTTTCTCTAACAGGTGGAGAGTACTTTGCAATCAACTACTCTGCACTTCTTGATGCAAAGGAAATGTGGGATGGCAGGGTTTTGACACTACCTGTGAAGCTAACATTCCGGAGTTCTTCACAGGTATTTCCTTTACAATTTTATTTTGCTCTTCACAATTTTTTGTAAAATGTCTCCAAAGTGGTTCTTGTCTGCCTAAGCCATAGGGCCTGTATATAATAAAATGAAGTTCTTATGTTCTCTGATTGTTTACTATGAATTTATAAATAAATTAGTTCTTCATAGCTTAGAAAATCCTAGACTTTCTGAAATCGGTGAAGTATGTTTTTGTGTTTTCCTGTTTCTTCCTACTTTTTGTATTTCTCTCTAGTTTATCCCTGTATCCTAGTAATAATGGTGTTCCACATATTTATGTGTGTATTCCTGTAGTCTGTGAGAGGTTGAAAGTTTTGCTGTATTTTTATCAGAAAATAATTTTGTTTAAGAAAAGGACAAGTTGCAGCAAAGGAAAATTTGCTTGGTCATAAGGAAGACACTTTTTTAGTATGACAGCTCTGAATCAGATTTTTCAGAGAAGCTGAAGAATCTACATCCTTGGTGATTTTTGAGAACTCGGTTACACCAGGCTCTGAGAAAACAGATCTAATACTGCAGGTAGCCCAGCTTTGAGTAGGAGGCAGGACTAAGGATGCAGGACAAGCGATTTCTTCCCAAGTAAAATATTCTGATTTTTAAATACGTCTTGGTATTTTTTCTGTGTTTTTCATAATTGCATGTAATTAGAACCTGCAGATCTATCTCCTTTGTTTTAGAGGAAAAAGTGTTCAGTGTAAATGAGAGTGGTACTATAGTGGTAGAGAGCAAGACTTCAACAAACAGGGAATCTTAAGAGTAGAAACAAGAAAGTATATATACTGACTTTGGATGTATACAATGATTTTGGCTCCTTTTCTGTGTGTTTCAATCAACCCAGATTTTATAGGAACAGAAAAATGTAATTCTGTGAGCACTGGAATATGCCTCTGTGTTGTTTAGAAGGGGAAGTGTATCCCACAGAGCAGCTGCTTCCATGTTAGTGTTACCCGTAACTACACTGCGTTTTCCTATCAGATTTATTTCAGCTTTAAGCTTAATGAGAAGTATAGCTTATCTTGTAAGGAGAAGCTTTTCTAGAGACTCTGGGCCGCTTGCCAGTGGATATTGCTCATTTTTAAATACATATAATATTTTTATATCTCTCTCAGAATAAAACGGATCTCATATCATTGACAGCATCGTTCACCATAACTGAAGAAGAAAAGACCAAGGTAAATTCTGTTATTTGGTATTATATTGACTCTCCTGCTTAAACTTATGGACAATCTAAACTAAATCCTAGGAGCAGAGGATGTACTTCAGTACTTGTATCTCATCGCTCTGCTACTGCCTATTAATCATACACACGTTCTGCCTTCTCTAATATTTAAGAGGGAGAAAACTGGACTCAAGAGAGGGAGTCTTTGTTGTCTTAAAGCAACAATATTTAATAAGGAATATCTACAAACTTCCATTATATTTCTAGTCGTGTTTTTTTCATTTAAAGAATTATCCAGGCACATCATATGTTCACCTGCTCCTGTGTAAAGCCACCATGAGAAATCTTTTTGTCTTTCCAAAAGGGTGGAGTTATAGTTATTCTTCACCTATTGAGAAGAGGTTTCTGTATTATGCTGATACGCAAATCAAGACATGGCTGTGTGGGGACCCTGAGAAATGATACTGCAGTGAGAGAAGCATAGTTTTTGATTACCTTCTACTCATCCTTCTAATATGACTTCCAGTTCTTGGCTTCTGAATTAACGTGGTTTCTAAGAGGCCAAATAAACCTTCAAAACTACATTGATTGCAGCCAAGAGTGTTATTCTTCTAGATAATTTTTATCAGAGAATTCCCCACTGCAGTGGGGGAATTCAGTTTCATTGCTAGAGTAATCTCTTCAAACTTGTTTTTTCTCCCCCAACCCCTAATTTCCTTGACACGCTGCTGAGTTGCAAAGGAATTGCCTTTTTAAGGAATTGTGGCTTTCTTGTGGATTATTTGTGATCTCTTGCCCCTTTAGCTTCTATTGTGTAATAGATATAAGTCCAGACTTGGCTTTCTCATAATTGAAGATCAAGTGCCTATTCTGTTAAAATGAAAGCAAGAATTAAACATGATATGAAGTAAAACTATGCATGAGCTAGAGAGCTCATTGTTCCTGGATGAAGATCTAGTAAGATTTAAAAGGATTGGATGTTTGTATAGCTAAGAATTATGTTTGGAACTAAAATAAATATATTTTACGGAAACTCTTAGACAGCTACTGCACGGCTTATATCTTTAAGACTGGCTTAGGAAAGTAGCTTTAGTAGTTTTCTATGGAGTTCAATGTGAATTGATCTGCAGCAGTTGGTGATGTCTAAACTAAGGCTGTAAGCTACATTGGTCTCAGCCCACCATGAAAATTCCTGCAATCTATTACTATACTTAAAACCTTTATAGTGAGATATTTTATTTTTTTTTTCCAACTTGAACTTGATAGTTGGACCTCAACAAGTTCTTTGGGACCATTCCACAGTTTAGGTAAAGTTGGTTCAGCTTCATTTGAACTTACTAATGTCATTTTGTTAAAAATGTGTGTGGAGAATAATGTTAATTTTTGAAAAATAAAGCTTGGAAATTATGGAACACATCATGTTTCACATGCATAATATTTGCCTTTGGGCTGTGGCCAAACATAAGGTGTTCCAGAGTGAAATCAGTTTGTGCAAGAAATTATGATCAGCTGAAAAGGTGTGATGTATTATATTTCATCTAACAACTTTAGCTGCCATAAATGCTCTCAATCTCAGATTTTATTTATGAAAACTGATTATTTAAACCTGTTCATGAGTGTGGTGAAACCACCACACATATGTGAGTAAGTGGATACTAGAGGTTGACTTAGGGGAAAGAAAAGAGAAGAATTAATTTTGATTCATGGCAGTTGGTCCCATCAGCTTTCACATGGTTTGCTTGCACACTTGGCTACTGTGCTGTTATTTCAAGTTTTACAAACCCTGTGGTTTTTCTCTTCTGCCCCACTGGAAGAAAGTGTTTGGTTGCCTGTGACAAGGTGGTTTTGTGTGTTATGAAAAAATACAGGTGTTGCTCATCTGAGTGTCCATGCCAGATGTCTTCCCACAGGCCTTCAGGGGCTGTGAGTACTGCCTGCCTCTGCCTGTGGCTGGGTGGTTTTGATGCAGAGTAGGAAGCTGTAGTGAAAAGGACAGAGGGAAGTTCTCCCATCTATGCACATTGCATGGGATGGATGTAGTAATTACTATGATCAGATTTTTACCAGGCTTGCTTCACTCAGCATCCTTCAAATCAGTGGGAGCACAGCAGTTCTTGAAAGAAGCTTGGGCCTGTAATGCCTCTTCCCACTCTTGGGATTGCTTAAGAAGTTAGTGTAGGGTGTGGGTTTTGAGTAGTCGGTCAGTGGTTTGAAGTTCAACCTGCGGTGCCGACACTGGTCCTGTGCCATGGCTTGTGCAGGGTCTCTGGCACCTGCCCCACAGCATCTGCTGTGATGCTTTCAGGTGCTGTTAGGCAGCTGCTGTACCCTCCTGCTTGGGTTTACAGCCCCCCAATGACACGGACTCTCCTTCAAAAACCCATTTTCTTTACGTTTAAAAGCACGGATAATTCCCTGTTTGTTTTTCTCAATCAGAGCTTAGCCTTTGACAGAACTACCTGCCCTGATGCAGACTGACTGTCCTGCCGTAGGTCTTACCTTTCACTTTACTTAGAAAGCAAAGCGTCATTCCCTAGTTAGCACTTTTTCTCCATCAAAACTTAACCAGTGTCATTTTAGCTTCACTGAAGCTATAGCTTCACCAGATTCTGCTTTCCCCAGAAGCCTAGAGAGATCCCTGAATTTCACAGAGTGTTTTGGAAATTGGACAAATAAGAGTGAATTCAGGAAAAATGAAGTGGTTCCAAAGCAGCAAGTATTACCTACAGCACCTCCTGTTCCTCAAAAGCAAGGGGACCTCAGGCAGAGCCTCGGTGTGGCAAAGCTCAAGGAGACCCCTTCTGTGATTCCCTCTTGACCAGCTAGTGCAACCAGAGAACCTGGGGAAAGCAGTTTGATTTCAGAGAAGTTGCGTTTTTTCCATGTCACACATGATATTAGTTGGCTCTGTGACTGATCAAGGGATATAAGCTAAACCCTTTTGATCCGTGAAGGGAGTAAACACTGGGTTAGGGAAGGGAGTTACTGGATATTTTCGTAGTCATCCTTCAAATAAATTTAAAGATTAAGATACTTTGATGCACAGTGAGCTCATTAACCGAGCTCATGGCAAGGAACTGGGGGGCAATAGTGCAGAGTCAGAGGAGGAGAGATCTGGTACTGATGCTCATGTAGGTGTGATGGATGCCTTTAGCAGCTGGCCATGGTAAAAGGGAGCATAAGAGAAGTAATTGGTCAAAGTAGTAGGAAGCTACATTAAGAAAAAACCATTCAGACAATGTGTTGGTAATTGCACACGGAACTGAGAAATTAATGTGTTGCTTCTCCTTTTCTTTCTTGTTTCCGTTTAGAACTGGAAGATATTAAAAGGTATTAGAAGGAATTCAGTACATGGCTGGCTTATGCAGAGAAATACTTAGTCCCAAAACATTTTAGTGAACCTCAAAGAACTTCAAGGGTTTCATTATTTTAGACTAAGCACATTAAAAACAAAAACAAAAAAACCAAACCAAGCATACCTCTGTCAGTCAGAGAAACTGTTGATTCTGCATGTACAATACCGTGAAGTAAACCTTGGATCTTCTTGGAACTGTGAAAGTGCCAAATAATAGCATGTATTAACATCTTCATGATTTTTATACATCAAGGGCATCATCATTGCCTAACTCAGCTGAAATCATGGTGAAATCACTGAGCACTGAGCATCTCCAGCAGCTTTGAGGAGCTGGGTCTGTGAAACAGCAAAGTCTGATGTGAAGCAGTTCCTTTCAGTTAATGACATGACAGATTTTCAGTGTACAAAACATCAGAGGGAGAAAAACTAGGTAGTAAAAGGATAAAATTCTGCTGTTAAACTGGAATAAATCCTTTACAAACTGCGGACTGCGTTTGATTATCACTTCCTATGCAGCATTACTGTTAGGACCATGGAATGCTCTCAGGTTTCTGCTCCAAGAGGTGACCAAGCCCAGCTTGCAAGCAGCATGTTAATTATTTACACCCTAGCCCCAGCAGAGTGATTAGTTTGTGGTGAAACATTATACCAATAGCTGTGCTGTGTTTTTATCCAAAGATCTCAAAGAACCAAACAAACACTGAACTAACTTTTGCTACATGGAGCATGAAGGAAAAATTAATTTTTAATGCAATTCAATTTGAAGATTAAATTAAGAGCTAAAGTGAATGGCCTACAAAGTTGTTAGCTGGCTCACAGTGCTGGTGTTCCTGCTATTCTTTTCTGACTCAGGTTTATGCAGAAACTGCAAAGGTGCACACAAATTGGGTGGTTTTGTCAACTACCAGTTACATACTTGTGAACTCCTATTGGTGCTTTTTCCCTAATATGGTTATTCAGTTTTATTGAATGGAGAAATGGCCGTTAACTTAAAGTAGCCAACATTAGACTGATTTTTCAGACCCTCTAAGCAATATGAAATGCCATCGCTTTCAGCAAGACTTAGGAGAATTTGGCAACACTGCAAAATAGGCTGTTAAGTACAGGACACCCAAAAGTCACAGCACCTACAGTTCAATCTGTGGGAGTTCTGTTGCTTGGACCTACACAGCAATTTGGACTAGCTGATCATAATGAAGCATGCTGACTTGAAAACCTATGGAAAATAGACACTTGTTTGAAAAGATTAATAAAAATGTAGTAATTATAACAATGCTGAGCTTAAAATTGTGTGAAGCCATTTAAAAATAATTTACTATGTTGCTTACAGTTCTAATCTTTGTGTCTGATCTTTATATATATTTAAAATGTGGCTTTAATAATATGGTCTTTTAATTTCAGATTTCGTACAGCCTTGCCATCCATGCTTCTGGGTTCTTCATTGCTTTTTTTGTTTCCCTTGTATTGACAAGTGCTATTTTTTGTATTGTTTACCGAACCCAAATATTAAAATGGAGTTTCCGTAGTAAAAACGAGGTGAGTCATACTGTCTGGACAGTATTTTATTTGAATTTTTTTCATTGATCTTATCTGATGATATAACTTCCTAACTAATACAGGTTGTCTAAAGAGTTGAAGACAAAAAGCCACCAAGTGATGGATTTGTTTTGCAGGTTAATGTAATCTCCACAACCTCTAATCTTTAGCGCAATTAGGTTTAGAGGGGAGTGTAAGAATGATAATCTGATCAAAAGAACCGCTGTCAGTACCTGGATGTCAGCTTCAGACTGGAGGGAAATTACCCTTTTGGCTATTAGTTTCTTTTCGTGTTTCCTCCCTTCCTTCTCTCTATCCCTCAAAATGAGAGGCAGGATGTCTGTGGGTTATAAGCAGTTGCCCAGTTGAGTAGACCACTCACCTCGAGCACAACAGACTTGGGTCCAAACTGTATTTCTGATTATCAGGAATAGGGATTTGAATGTAGGTCGCTTAGTTCCTTGGACGTGCCTTAATCTCTTGAGTGATTAAGCAAAACAGTTGGGTTTGGGGATGGAGCATTTTCAGTGTTCTTTATACAAGCTGTGCCAATTTGGAGCTGGTATTTCAGTACGTAGTGGGACGGAGGGAGAAAATACAGAGTCTGATAAATATTCATCAAATTGGCCCAAGTTCCAGCCCTTGCTTCTATTAATTATTTATGTATTTATGTAAAGTGGGGCAACTTCAATGGCAGGGAGCTAGAGACCTCGATCAGAACATTACAGAGATTGGAGCAGTCCTGTAAGAGGTTTGCACCCCTCCTCTTCTTGGACGGTGGTGGAATGCTCATCCCTCTGGAATGGCCGGAGGAGCTCACAAATCACTTCCAACCTTATTTTCTGCAGTTGAAAATTACATCTGCATCAAAAAATTTTACAACTTTTAGGTCTGAAAAAATAATCCCTTTAAATGAAAAGGGCGTGCCTTGTTTCTTTATACAGGAAAAGCTGTGGTAATAAAATCATTAAAAAGGGCCAGTTTGGTCTTAGCATCAGATGTTCATCGTGGTTTTTTTGTACAGTAATTTTATTAGCCCTCAGTCTCAAGGGTCTCACTGAACTGTGAAGTAACTGAGTCACTTCCAACATTCATAGAATTAGTTTTTCATGTTGTTCGCCTCATAATACTGTAATCTTGCCACATACAATTTGCACGCAATGATAATTTAAAAAAAAAGTTGGCCTAGAAAGTTTAAAGAAGATGATAACCTCCTAGAAGGCTTACTGAAGTTGATGTAGAGTCCTCTGTTTTCTCTATTATTTTCTTTATTTGTATTCCAGATCGGTTCAGCCTGAACCAAAAAGAGTATATTTGATTTCAGATCATAGAATGGTTTGGGTTGGAGGCAAACCTTAAAGATATCTTTTTCCAACCCCCCTACCATGGGCAGGGACACCTCCCACCAGACCAGGTTGCTCAAAGCCCCATCCAGCCTGGTCTTGAACACCTCCAGGGATGGGGCATCCACAACTTCCCTGGGCAACCTGTTCCGGTGTCTCTCCACCCTCACAGGAAAGAATCTCTTCCTAATATGTAACCGAAATCTAGCCTTTTTCAGTTTAAAACTGTTACCCCAAATCCTGTCACTATACTCCCTCATAAAGAGTCCCTCCCCATCTCTCTTGTAGGCCCCCTTTAGGCATTGGAAGGGTGCTATAAGGTCTCCCTGGAGCCTTTTCTTCTCCAGGCTGAACAACCCCAACTCTCTCAGCTTGTCTTCACAACATAAGTGCTCCAGCCCTCTCGTCATCTTTGTTTCCCTCCTCTGGACTTGCTCCAACAGGTCTAAGTCCTGTTCTCAATCCATTCTCTGTCCAGCCTGTATTCAGAGACATATTCAGATATGTATCTGAATTGCACAATTTCTTTATACCCTTTCCAGCTGTACAGTTTGATGACAAGTAGGAACCTTCTCACCCAGAGTTATCTTAGTGTATATTTTTTTCATAATCTGAAGCTTACCTTTTATTTTTTTAGGAGATACATCATGAACTCAACCAAAATCACAAACTGGAGCATTCTCAGTTTAATTCAGGTGATCTCTTTAGTGAAGATATTATGAATGACCAAATCATCGATATTCTGTCCTTTGAAGAATCTGGGAATATGCTTCAGGCTTTAGAAGAGTAAGAGTTCAGTGCTATTACATCGCATTTATTACATTTATCATCAACCAAACCTTTGAATATTGTTTTGAGTATCTGCCCTTTATTTTTGTTTTAGATTGTATCTGTTTACACATATGACTGCACTGCCATACGTATTTGAATTGTGTTAAATAGCTGTTTGTGGGAACTGAAAATCTTCATATTTCATATTGCTTCACCTGTAGAAGTCCCAGCTCCATCTGGGCCTTGTGCATCCAAGTTTTCCAATCCACCCAAACATCTAGTTTTGCCTCTCTGTGGCTTATTAAGTAAAAGGAAACTTTTCTCTGTACAAGAAAATGTTGAAAGGCTGTATTGTGCTATTGCTGAACACATTCTGCTTTCAAAGGGGTAGCTTTTGTCCTAAAAAGAGAGTCCCTAGTGGGTGCCAGCATTGCTGTGTGGCAGCATATTTCAGAAACACCTGAATCAGAGGCTAAAGAGTGACAGTTTGTAGTGCTGCCAGAAAGATACCACGTAGCTGCAATTGGAAGGACCACTGGGTAGAGCAGAGAAACTCTCCTGATGTTGTTGAAAGGCCAGTCAGGGCTGTTTGACAGAAACATGCTGCTGTTAAAGGTCATCTGTTCTTCAGCTGAATTTGATAAAAAGGTCTGATGTGAGGACAGAGCAGATTTTGTTTGTTCAGTCTTACTGTTAGCTCCTGGCAAGTCAGGTTACAGGCAGTATAATGCAACTATAAAATCTGTAGAAGCCAAAAAGGAAAAGTTACAGGACAATGGAAGTAGTTTTCTTTCTTAAAAGGTAACCAACAGCATTATTATTTCCTGTATTTCCTTGATAATTGGGATACTTATGTCTGTAAATTGCACCTTAGTCCTTGCTTTTATAACTATATAGCAACTCAGGCTTTGAGAAGACTTATCCTGAAAACCATCATGTGAATATTAAGAAGAACAGGATCAAACATTTTTTTTTAACTCGTTTTAGTATTAATTTATTTCAGGGACAGTGAATATCGAGCTAGTTTGAAAAAACTAATGCTGGATTATTTGTAGATATGTAATGATTTAGAAAGATAAATATTCTTGCAAAACTTTGGATAGGATTATGTTTATAACTGGATTATTTCAAAAACCATAAAACAGAATTCATTTCTTAGTTTGAGTGTGTATCCAGGGGCTAAAGTTTTTTAATATTCTTATGCAGTTAGCACAAATGTCTCTCTTGCTGCTGCTTCTTTCCTCACAGTTTCTATGTTCTCTCTCTCTAAGGAGGTAGAGCATTGCAGTGAATAAAATAGATGTCCATTAACAAAACGGTCAATAAGCTTCACCTTCTGAGTTATCTTTTCCTTCTTCCAGGATGAGGATAGTAGATGGACCACAAAGGCATCCGTAGTGGCTCCTTCTGCAAAAGACGATTGAAAGGGTGATAGGCATTTCTGTGAAGGGCTCAAATCAGCCTCTACCTGTTAGCAATGAGGATTCCTAATCCCTATTTAGATTATCCCAATTCTTCTCATTTCTTGTAGTTTTAAGCTGGACCTTCTGACTCGTTTGCTGTTTGGAGGTGAACATACAGATGCACTTACCGTGTTTTTTATTGTCCTTTCCCTCTTTTTATTGTCACTCATTGAATATGTGTATTCAGTCACTACATACCTGTTCCTCTCCCCTCGTACTGGTGGTGCAGTTTATCTGAGTGAGTGAGGATCTCTGCAATGTGAACTCCTACGCCAAGTTGCCCTGAATTCCCCTTTCTACTCAGGGGTGAAGAAGGGCGCTTCTAAGTTATGATTATTCTCATCTTCAAGTAGACTTCCAAAAATGAGTCGTGTGGGTGCTGCACCCACTGACCCTAAAGCCTGGAGCCTGGGCTGATGAGCTCAGCTGTAGGGGCCTGGAGGTGGGAGAGACAAATCCCAGTCTTGCAGGCTGGTTGGTCAAAAAGGCTACAGCATTACTTTAATGCCTATATTACATGCATGCCATGTTGTTTCTGCTTGCTTCAGTAGCTATAATGCACCCCATGTTGTAGCTCTCAGTGTTAATGCTCTGATTTTTAGCTTATGGTGCTTTCTCATCTTGTAATGTTGGTCCCTTATTCATTCTGCAAATTGGGGAAAGCAGTCCTTCAATTTCTGATCTACATTTCTTAAGGTTGTAGTTTAGTCTTTTAGTCTTGTACTTCAGAAACTGTTGGACATAATCCACGTTTTCAGCTGATTCCAAAGACAAAGGTAAAATAATATACCATCGCCTTAGGAGTTCTATGACAGCAATCTAGGCTAAAACCAGAATGGAGTAATTAATCCTCCTTTTTACGGAATTACCTGCTTTAAGGATAGTGATTTGCAAAATGTAATGGGAAAATATGGGGTGTTTGTAATTTATTAATAGATAATTGCAGTCAATTTGAACAGACTGGGTGCTTGAATGAAATGTTGTAATTTTACTAATTGTGATCACAATCAGTTTTTCAACAATATTGCATTTTGGTTTATTACATTGAGCATCACCCAATAGAATAGTTGGCTTTTCTGCAAGGAGCTCAGGAATGAGGTTTGTATTGTCTCGTAGCAGTGGCAGTGTACTGAGGGTAAGAACCAGGCTTCTGTTTTGAGCACAAGTTATTCATGTCATATATATACCAATATGAATCATCATAATCCTGGTTTTTATTATTAGGGGAGGCAAAGGTATAGGGGTTTTTGTTAGAGAGCTTTAGATCTTTTCTACCAAACAACTACATCTTGCTTGTATGCTTGCTTGATAATTCCTTCTGTATGTTTTGGTGCAGCTGTGTGCCATTCTCTCTACGTGGCATACCTATAAGCTTTCCAGGATAATTGATACATTCTTTTTAAATTGCACTATGGTAGTAAACACAAATGGAGTCATTCTGGTGCTTTGTTCTTTTGTCCAGACACAAATGAGAAAATTACTCAGAAAAGAGCCACAGGATTTTTTTTTTTGTCCTCTTTACGATGTAAAGCTATGTTAATAGTTAATGTCTTTTATGAAGTGACAGTGCCAAATGGTTTAGCAAATACATTAGGAGCATGTGTTCAATATTTATGGACAGGGACATCTTTGGAGCATAGACAGTTTACGATGTCAGGAGGATTAGCTAGAGAACAAAACATACTTTTAATATTTCATAAAGAAGCTTCTTAGTTACTCATTTTGTGAGTTTTGTCTTAATAAGTCATATCCTTGATGTATAGTATGCAGCAAAATAGCTTCGCTTTTATTCTCAGAAGATTCCTTACTGTGTATATTCCTGAATGACTGGCCCATTGGCAATGAATGATAATGAGAAGAAGCTATACAGTTTGAATATTTGATGTGCGCAGTAGAAGATCATGTTCCAAAATGCTGTGGGTCTCTTTTTCTGTATGTCTAGTACAGAATATGAGGAGAGCTGAGCAGTTTGGACTTGCGTCCAATGTGATGAAGTCTGACCATGCACATAGTCTCAGAAGATACAGATATGTTAAAGGCAACTTAATTTCTAAATGGCTTTCCACTACTACAGTTTTTCTTTTTCATCTTCATTTTGTACAGCTACGCTTCCTTGAGTTTGGCAAAGCTGTAGCTGAACCTGAACCTGCTTGCTGATACACAATACAGACTGCCAATTATTTTGGGAAATCACTGAGTAATATGTATGCATTGCAGCTGATTTTTTTTCTGGTGGTAGAGGGCATTGAGGCCAATGTACTAGAGAACAGGATCAAGCTGTCTCCAGAGAGCCTTGACAGAAAAGTCAAAAACAATTTACTACCATATTAGAAGTTTGCTTTTTCTTTCTAAATGTAAATTTCTTGCTGTACATCTCAATTTAATTTGCTAGGGAGCAAATGTGGTGGTTGTTTTTTTTAACCCTGAATTCAAATGAAAAGTAAGAATAAAAGATCACATTCTCACAGCAGTTAAATCTGAATATTCCTACATAGAAAAAGGTGAGAAATAGTTACATTATTAGTACAAAAAAAAAAAAAAAGGTGCTAAATTTCTGTATTTTCATGACTTTAAAAAAGTGTAATTTTAGAATTTTTGAAGGGAGAGCGTATTTATTGCTCTGTTTTTGTGTGATGTGTACAATGCAAGAATACAACAATAAATAATAATCACATTGATATAAGATACAATGAATACACATGGAATGAACCCCAAACCCTGAATTTGTAGTTCTGTGTTATGAATGCTGTTATAAAGTTGACAAGTGTGTAAACCATATGGTTTTTTTCCATTGGAGAAACTCAATTGCTTAATAGGTGATAGGAGTCTATAAGACGGGAACAGAAGAAAGCAAGTCATTTGAAATGAATGAATTAGTATCTCTTTTCATCTAAAAAATGGCACTTTTCTTTGATGTTGGCTAACTATGAAGAAATTGTGTTCAGAATTATATGGATCATTTCTGCTGTCCACCCAGAACAATTTATCTCATCCAGAAAACGGTCTGCTTTTGAGAGCAGTGCTGCTTAATTCCATGTAATTTTGAAGGAAGATTGGTATCTCCTATTGTTTCTGTCATACTACTCAGCCCATCTGAGTAGATCAGAAGAATCTGAGTGGAAGCTCCTCAGGCATTAATGCATATTGCCATAATATTTATTTATGCTTTTATTAGTAGCCAGGCTGAAGTTGATGCTTTTAAAATCAATGGTAAAATGCGTGATGACTTCACTGGAAGCAGGACTGGAGTCCTTTTATGCTCTTTTTGCATAGTTGTTTTTCAGTGAAATACCATTTTCTGAGCTCTGTTGCAACAGCTGTATTGTAGCTAGCTGTATTTTTTAAATTGGTTTGCTGAAAATCACTGATTTATCAGTTTTCTTATGTTCTGCAGTCAAAGCAGAGGTTCTGAGTCTCTTAAATGAAGGATTTTCGAAATGTTTTTTAAACAGATTAATTTAAGAGTTGAAATACCTTTACTCTCTCCATGTTGCTGTGGACAGCTAAAAGAATTTGGTAGTGAAGCTGCTGCCAAATGTAGTGCTTAGACTTTTGGCAGGTTTTCATTAATCTTTTTTTTTTTTTTTTCCTGAAGAGTCACTGGTCTTTCAGCTCAGTTTATCATCTTTTCCAGTGTTGTGGGGTTTTTAAAATTTTTGGCTATATATCACGAGAATCCTGTTACTGGTTTTGTCAGCATCTTGGCTTTTTCTGGAAAGCTAAACTTAACCTATGACTCACCCATGCGAAAGCATCCTCAGATAATCATAACATACCTTTCTTAGCAATCTCCATCCATTTATTTTTTTGTATTTATGTATTATTTTTATCGCCTGGGGAGATGCCCCATGTTCTCTGTAGGCTCAAGTTTTCAGCTACGCTTAGCTGTTCGAGTGTTGCAGGACTGAGGGATTGACTCCCCCAGTTGAGAGCTGGCTGCAGGCCAGCACACCAGTACAGCCTCTGGTGTAGCACAGAGCATCTTCAGACCTGCTCTGACACGGGCAGGCTGTGCCCAGCCTGGCAGAAGGCAGGGACCAGGGAAAGGCAACGTGCCCCGCTCCGGCATGGTGGGGCTGAAGAATTTGAGCAGTCAGTAGCCATTGGTGGCCGTTCAGACCTCATAAATCTCTGCCCTGAAGTGTTTGTGGTCCCTGTTGTGACTGGACACAGCAGGAGAGCATGGGAAGCAGAGGAGGGGGGAAAAAAGGAGGGAGAGTCTGGAGGGAGGAAGCTGCAGCCCTGCACACAGGGTCCGTGTTGGCAGAGCAATTAAAAACAAAAACCAAACAAAACCCAAACAAGAAAGAAAACAAAACACAACCCACCTTATTGATGTTGTATTACTAACCCCTTGAGAAACGGATGATTTAGGAAGCCAGCCACATCTGCAGTGAAGACCTTGGATGCCTGTTATAATTGAATGGGTTTTCTTCGCTTACTGTTTGCCAGCCCTGGCACCGACTGTTTCACGTCTGGGCTGTGTGATTCTCCCTCTCAGACTCTCTCTCCATCTCCACTTCTCTGAAGTGTGTCAAGGCAACACGGACCTCCTTTTCCCTCCTTTTTGTCCTCCTTTTCCCTTCCTCACTGCAGCTGTCCCATTGCCACCGGGCTCGGGGCAGTTGTGTGTCTGTCTGTCCTTTCCCAGCTGTGTTCCTCTCTCCAGCAAGAGTTGGTGCAGCAGCTGTGCCGTGGTGCTCCGAGTGATGGCTGCAGTGGGGCATCTGGGACAGTGGAGACAAACTGGTCCACAAATGGCCTTAAATTACACGCTTTTCAGGAGCATTGTGTATCACAAAGGGATGCCTTTGCAGAAACTGCTGCCACAGGGCTCCGGTCTCCTCGGGATGCTGTTGTAATATGGATGCTACTAATTGGCTACCATTCGCAGATGAGAGATGAGTCTTATGAAAATGATGACTTTTTATGTTTTGGTGAGAAAATGTCACCAAAGGGGAGTTTGCTTGACGTTTTTCTCCCCTTTAGGCTTCAGAAAGTGGTATCACAGTAGTTTCTTACCTTTATGAACTCTGGATTTGTTTTTAAAATGTGTCAGCCATTAGGACTGTTAAATTCAGCAGCTATTAATTCTCTTGTTCAAAAATTTCCCTCTGTGGGCCTCTAATTTGAATAATAAGACTTAAGGACACAATTATTTTGTAGTTTAATGAGAGGTTTCCTTTTTTGTGATGTGTTGTGTTGTGGTTTTATTTCAAATTAACTACAGTTGTTTCTTTCCTGACCCTAGCTGCTTTCCTGTATTCTTTTATTAGGTTTGTGGAGGACATCAGATGCTCAGGCACTCTCTCTGCTTCTCTGTGTTTGGCGTCTGGGATTCTTCCCTCCCAGATCTTCTCTGACAGATCTTTAAATCCTCTTCCTCTTCAAGTGAGTGAAAAACTTTACACTTGCTGTTTGCAGTTTCCTTTTCTGTGTGTCTGTTCACCTTTCCTCCCCCCACACTTTCGTACGGCCTACCTTCTGTACTACCCTCATCCCTTCTCTGCGTGCTTTGTCCAACAGCAGCTTTGATCTTTTTCATCAGTCGGTTGCCATCTGCTACCTGTACTTCATTGGCTTTCATGTTTCTATTATGCTGAATATGCTCAGGAAGAGATGTGAGACCTTTTAAACATGAATTGCCATAACAAGCAGAGTGCAGAGCATTTAAAGCAACTTATTAAATCTACCTCAGTTTGAGGAGGCACAGGTTAGGATTTTTTTTTTCCGTAGGTGTCACAGAACATTGCATGTTTAATCTGGAAGTGTGTAAGCATTGTGCTTCTGATAGACTTGTGTCTGAAAGCATTCGGTTTATTACATGTACAAGATTCCTGTTTTGTACTGACTGTTGGCATCTAAGACTCCAGGACTGTGTTGATGCAGCTTGTTAAGGCTGCCCTCAACCTCTCATTTGGAGTAAGAGCTTGAAGCAAGGTTTCTGGAGCATGTGAGGCAGACCAGAAGCAGAGCATATCAGGTGGAAGGTAGATTTCACATTTTTACAGACATGGCCTTTCTTTGGCTGCCACTGAAAAAAAAAAAAAAGTAGTGGTCTGGCTGCTGTCTTCCACGATGTGATCAGGGAAAGCTTTGGCTTGTAATTGCTTTTTCTTCATGCTATTACCCATGGATTGGTGGAACAGTTCACATGCTGCTTCTGCTTCATTGCCTTCTTCACAGATGTGCTGTCAGGACAAAGGAGGGTGAGAGTTGCAGATTGGATACACCTGAGATCTTAGCAGCCTCATCACTAGCTTGATGACACTTGAGCATCGGGTGAACTACACCTATTGCTCTTCCTGCTTTTGGCATCTTGATCTTGAGGAGTGGAGTTAGTTCGGTAGCAAAGTTCTTTGAGGGCAAGAAGAGCATGGGAATTTTGCTCGAAATGAAATCGGGTCTAGTCTGTAATGACTTGCAGTAAATAAGAAGAAATGCTGGGAAAGACTGAGGGAAAGATAACAATAGGAAATGTTGTGATGATGGTTTTCACCTTTGTTCCTGGGATCACTGCTGAAGAAGGCTGGAAAAGTAACAAGTGAGGAGTGGCTTACTCTTTTTTCAAAGCATGCTGAAAAAAATCCTGCATTTGTGGTAAGAAATAAATGTTGTGTTACAAACTATGTATCAACGTGATCGAGCTGTGAAGTGTTGCCTTCCAGGGAGAGAGAGGAGGAATTCAGTCTTTCACACTTCAGTAAGAAAGGGTTAGTAGATGCTGTGACCACCATCTATCAATGCACGCGTGAAGAACAGAAAAATAATGACTAAGAAACTTGTTATTCCAGCAAAGAAAGAAAGTTGAAAGTTGAAACTAATCAAATTCAAGCTGAGGGTAAGGTGACCATTTTTAGGTCTTAAAGGAATTATCAAGTGGAGCAATTAATTAAAGTGTTGTTTAGTTCTCTATTAGGGGATGCTTGAAAACCAGGATGAGATGTTTCTCACAGAAGACAGATATGCTTCAATTAAATCAGAGCTACTGGAGACTTGAAGCAGGAATCAAAACAGAAAAATAAATCCAGTGGCTTGGATTTTACAGACTGATAATAAATTGGTGAATCTACAAAGGGGAGCCTCCTACCACTGCCGGGCAGTCATTAGGGAAATGTCATAGCATAAAGCTCCCATTTTCTGGATCCATCTTTTTACTTAAGTGCATTTTCACAAAACTGAAACACTTATTTTTCTGAAGTTAGTTGTCGTAAGTAAACAGCTTAGTACCAGCTGGCAATGTCAGCAAAAGTCCAAGGACTTCTGTAAACAGACAGGCTTAAGAGAAAACACACATCTGCGGTGCCCTTTTGAAGTGCTTGCTGTGTTGCTTCAGCATCCTGTTCCCTTGGGCCTGCCATTGCATATCCTCTGTGGCTGCCCCACTGTCCTGAAGTGGACTCTCCTCAAGCAGAGGGAGCAGGTCAGCACCCTGGGGGACTTGACCATGGATGTAGCTGAACACCACCCGAGAAGGCTACGTACCTTCAGGTGCTGTCCTGCGATGTCGATCTCTACACAGCACAGAGAAGCTGGATTCTTGTGTTGGCTTGGGGTCATTATTGAAAATATTAGCTCTTACATCATGACTGTGAAGAATGTTTTGGTCCCACAGTGTTTCGGTCCCAAGGCTCTGGCCCCATACAGCAGTGATTCCTGCTCCTGAATGGGAGGAGGAGGAGGCTTTGCAGCTGCAGCCAGCCAGCCCTGGAGCAGATCACCAAGACAAATACGGGCATCACCAGTGCATTTTGGGGGTTTCGAGAGACTGCAACAGACAAATCTCTCTGCCTCTTTGTGATCAATGATCATAGCTTAAACTAATGTCTCTTAAATACTTCCAAGTATTTGATTCATGGTAAGAAAACAACTTAATTCCATCCCATTGATTTCTAAATGGGAAAAATACATCACTTGTGTTTGACAGAGGGACAGTGGTGATAATGTATCACTGATTTACTTCTTGGTAAAACTTTATATGCTTACATAAGGAAAGTTCATTTGACAAAAAGGTGAAGTATTTATAGATTTGCATGCTTTGATATATACCATTCTGAATGTATTATCATTCAGTTTTGCAAATCTTGCCAAGACCTTTGCTATGGATTTGAAATAAATTCTAAAATTTGACTATGGAACAAAGCAAAACAATAATTTAGCTTAACTGAAAAAAGAATGGATTTAAGCTCTTACAAGTGTATTTTGTAGGTCACAAAGAAATTCTTGTACACTTAATCTAAATAGAGAAGCATACAGTGCTGTGTGTTCATGTAAATTGACATGCAAGGGAAAAAACCACCTAATTCTCCAAACCTGAATTGAGTGCAGAATATGCACAGCTATAGAATTTACAGTAGTTTTGTACTGTATGAAATGAGATTAATTATCATTCCAGTTTAATGAACACTAAAAATAAATGAGGATGTGTTCATATGCAATATGCTATTTATTGCATTTTGTAAAAAATCTTCTATTTCCCTCTGGTTTTAATCTCTTATCTAGAACTCTATTAAAAGTTCACAAGAGAGAGAGATACCAGCTTTTTTAATTTATTTGTATCGGCACATAATCAAAACACTCTCCCCTCTTCCCTGCAGAGAAGGGAATACAGCAGTGCAGAACACAGAGCAGTGATGTATTAGTGAAGATGGGTCAGTGAGTTCAGAGCTATTTTACAAACTCGGTGAAATTTCTAGTCTGTTCACATATTCACTTCATCTGCTTCCCAACAGAGGGAGGTTTTTTTGTAGGAAGTTTTTGTTTACTTTTAAACTTGAGGGAATGTTTTGAGTTCTAAAGAAAAACTTTTCCTTTTTCTGTCTAAAATGGAATGCAAGAATGGACATTCTTCATTAAACTTGCTGTAGTTAATGTTGGCTCGCCTTGCTTTAATGAAGGATTTCTGTCATGATTAGTAAACTCATATTCTGTGACATTTGTGCACTTCTCTGACTGCCATTCACTTACCCAATATTGAATGAATACTTGATTTCTGATAGAAATTTCCTGTAATCTGTGATTTCAAACAGTTCTGATTGCCTTTTTGCAGCTTGGAGGTCGCCAGCCTGACGCGGGCAGATGCTGATCTGGAGGCATATCGAATGCAGATGTGTAAAGAAGTGATCGCTATGATGATGAAGAACATGGTCTTAAGTCACAGCCTCTTTCCTCATGTGGAGAAGAGGATGAGTTCAATTTTCAAAAAGCAGTTCCTTGCAATGGAGAAAGAGATTCAAGAAGAGTATGAAAGGAAGATGGTGGCTTTAACAGCTGAATGTAATCTGGAAACTAGGAAGAAAATGGAGGCTCAACACCAAAAAGCAAAAAATGCAAATGAAGAGGCTGAAGAATTAATGAAAAAAACTAATGAAAAGGTAAATCTGGTATAAAATCCAAGCTACTTTGTATGTCATGGTTTTATATAACTGGTTTCTCTTTTAGTCTAGAAAAGTAGACTTCAGAAAAGTAAAGAGCTCTGGAGTCCTCAGCACAGGACCAGTTAGAGTGGTTCCAGAGGAGAGTCACAAAAATGATCAGAGGGCTGGAGCACCTCTCCTGTGAGGACACGCTGAGAGTATTGGGGTTGTTCAGCCTGGAGAAGAGAAGGCTCCAGGGAAACCTTATAGCGGCCTTCCAGTACCTGAAGGGGGCCTACAAGAAAGCTGGGGAAGGACTGTCTGCAAGGGCATTTAGCAATAGGATGAAAAAGCTGGGGAAGGACTGTTTGCAAGGGCATTTAGCAATAGGACAAAGGACAGTGGTTTTAAACTAGAGCAGGGTAGGTTTAGATTACACATTAGGAAGAAGTTCTTTACAATGAGGGTGGTGGGACACTGGAACAGGTTGCCCAGAGAGGTGGTAGGGGTCTCAACCTTAGAGGCTTCAGGGAGACCTTATTGTGGCCCTTCAGTACATAAAGGGGGCTTATAAGAAAGATAGGGACAAACTTTTCAGCAGGGCCTGTTGCGACAGGACAAGGGGTAATGGTTTTAAACTAAAAGAAAGTAGATTTAGGCTATATATAAAGAAGACTTTTATTTTTTTTTTGCAATGACAGTGGTGAAACAGTGGAACAGGTTGCCCAGAGAGGCGGTAGATGCCCCCATCCAGGTCAGGCTGGACAGGGCTCTGAGCACCCTGATCTAGTTGAAGATGTCCCTGCTCATTGCAGCGGGAGGGGGTTGGAGTAGATGTGACCTTTAAAGGTCCCTTCCAACCCAAACTACTCTGATTCTAAGAGAAAAGCTGTACAATTTAAATTGTTCAAAAAGTCAGGTGTTACAATTAGGGTAGTAGTTATTAAGAAAATGTGTTTTACTTCACCAGAAAATCAATTTATCTCAAGAGAATCCACGACACCTGAAAAACAACCAGTTCTCTATACCCTGATTTTTTTTTTATAGTCACTAAAACCCTTGCAAAGTGTTATATTTTTCTTTATTACATTTTACTGCAGTGGTTTCTAACAACTCCAGTCAGACACTGTGTAAAGTGTTTTGCACATTCAGAGCAGAACAAACTCTGTATCCTAAACCATACAATCTAGGTAAAAAGCCTGCAATATTTATATTCTTATTTTGAAGAAAATGAGTATATAAGAGCAACCAAAGGCCTATTTCCTCCAAACCGAGTGAAGGCAAGCAGAACAAGCTATATTTTAGGCAGAGCAGGGAGTGGTCTTCCTTGGAAATAGTCCCTGGATAATAGTGAGATAAATAATTTAAGGCAGAGCATGATTCTTTGCAGGTTTAGAGTCTCTCTTTAAGTAAAAGCTTAGTGCTTATGTATGTCACTTTCATTCAAAGATCTCTGTTCAACTGGGTATCATTACCCAGAATTTCAAAGGTAGTCACTCGTTGAAAATAGATTGCAGTCAAGCATCCCGTATACAAAATTACGCTCCAGTACTCCTTTATTCAAGTACATTGAATGTTTACAATAAAACAGATTTCCACTTTTTTTTCCCGCTTTTTAATCTTTTTTTTTTTATTTCATGTGTCTTGAGAGGATTCTGTTAAGTTTTGAATATTTTACCTCTGTAAGCTTAAAATGCTAAAATACCCAAGTTAATGTTTCATGCTTGTCTAACGTTATAACTCATATTAAGAGGATGACTTGCTGGGAATAAATAGTGCAGTTCATTACTTACCAGTGGGGCTTTGCTTCTGGAGCACAAGGGGATACATGGGTATTGAATGTGATGTTGCTGAGTTTCCAGCTGTCTGTTTCAGTTCAATTACAGAGACAAAATAAATTATGTTAGGAGTATAATCCCTTAGACCACTATATTCCTTGCTTGTTTGTGCTCTCTTTGTAGACGTTGGTGAAGTTTTTGGCCCTCTGATATGTTTTTCTGGTTGTTTGATTTTTTTAATTAAAAAAAAAATTAAAATTGCATGTCCTATACCTAAAATTGTTAAGGACTTCTATGACAATTCATGATTGCAGTTTTGACAAAAGAAGTATTTTGCTAAGTGTGGCTCATCAAAGGCACTACAGTATTTTGAGGCTCTCAAGAAGAACTTCGGTTTATCAGGCTGTTGTGTGGAGAGGGTTCATGGCACGATGCCAGTGAGCCAGTTGAGTTTCTTTGATGTTTCCAGGTGAATTTTAAAGTGTTACTCTAGGGGGCTTTCAAATATCTGTAGGATATGAATGTCCTGAACTAGATGTGCTAGAAAGTCAAAGGAGACAGGAAGGAAGGGGTGCTTCTGGACATCTTTTTAAGGATAAGGTGAATTGTACTCCGCAGAAGCCTTCTTCTGGTTATAGAAGGAGCCTAGACTACACGTCTAACGCTTAGACCTTGCTAAGATAAATCCTGCCTTTGCAGAGAGAGGGGCCTGACTGTGACTTGGTATCTGAACTCACTCTAAATATGCTCTCAGAAAAGCAGCTTTTGTTTGCACAAAATACATTGGTATTGCTTCAGTCTGGTTTATACTGGAAATCCTGTATGGTAGGAATGAAAGAAAGCATTAAGGCCAATCCAATACCTGTCCTCATCCATTTATCATATACTAAGATCTTGCCCTTCACTTTCCTGTCTGTGAAAGGACCTGGTTTTGTACTTGCTGAGGATCCTGGTCCGTGGACGTGCCCGAGTGCTAGGGATGGTGCTCGCTCGTGCTCCTGGCAGCGGGTGTACTGACGTCCAGGAGAGAAGGCAGTGAAAAACAGCCAAAGCAGTGACCTCCTCCCCTTATCACCCAAACCACAGAATGTATTTTCCCTGTCTTTTTGATTTATTATTTGCTGTCTACAGTCTGTCTCTTGGGAATGAGGGGTGAGATGTAGGGGCCTCAGTGCAGAGAACAGTTCTCCCCAGATAAATAGTATGAAATTTAGAACAAGACCAACATAGCTACTGTTGGGTAGCTCTGCTGGCATAAGAAGCGTTCTTTGCTCTGTGGGAGATGTATGTTTTGATTCTATAATGAGTTTATGTCTTCTGAGATTAAAACTATGAATATGTAAGTCTTACTGGAGAACTAGGAGAAAGTATTTCTTGCAAAGAAGCTTTTAAATTAATGACTATTTAATTCTGCTCCATTGTTGTAATTCTAAAATGGTGCTCTTGGATTAATTTGTAGAAACCAATACATGAAACAGGTCATCATAATAAGAAATTTTAGAGATTTGTAGTTGAATAGGTTTTTTTCTAATTTATATTGTTTTAAAATGTATGCTTATTGTTGTTTCATTGTTCTGACTTACATGAGTCTATTAAGTTTTAATAGGATTTCAGGTTTGATGAAACCTAAGAAATGTAGTCTTTGTGTTGAATTTCATGCCATTTTGTATAATTTATCTTAAATAATGCTTCTAAATTCTAAAAAGACTTCATTATGCCTTGGAAGTGTTATCCGGATTAGAGATTGACAGTTGTAGAGTCCCTGTCACTCCAAACAGACAAAAACCATGGAAAGCATACACTGATTTAGTATTAGCCTTCATTCAAACCTGAAATGACAGTAATCAGAGTATGCGTAAAATATGTATGAGCTAGTAGCACTGATACTTCAAAAAATGTTGAATACTGAAAATCACTTCAGATTTATTTATTTCTCTCTTGTCTGCAGCCTGCTGTAGAGTACAGAAGTCTTCTTGACAGACTTCACAGACTGGAGCAGGACCACCTGAAGAGGTTCCTTCTGGTAAAGCAGGAAGAATATTTTGCAAAGGCTTATAGGCAGCTGGCTGTTACCCAGAGAAAGGAGCTCCATAACATCTTTTTTACACAGATATCAAATGCTACTTTCAAGGGAGAACTGAAGTTGGAAGCAGCTAAAACTTTAGTGGAAGATTACTCTAAAATACAGGTAATGGGATGATAACTCTATTCCTAACCCTTCCAGTTCCCCACTGTTTGAAGCAGGAGCTTCTGAGCCAGCTGGTGTGCAGTGAGCTTGTCTTTCTCCACGCTGTACGGGACATGTGTATGACTTCTCCACGGCTTTGGATTCAATTTAAACACCTTTGAAAATATTATCCTTTATTTATTTAGTCATACAATACATTGTAAAGAAAAAAGAGAAGACTTGATGCCACTTACTGCTGCTACTGAACTCATGCTGTCTTCAGGTCCCAGTTCGAGAAGACCTTTCAGCCTGTGGTTAGTTTCAAGCAGGAACAGTTCAACTAACACTGACAGGGTTACATGTGTATTTAATTGTGGGTACCTGATCAAGTGACCTGTTAACTCAGGGCTCGCCTGAGGGGCAATGACTATTCAGGAGAGTGCACACAACATTGAGCTATTCAGGCCAAAGGCTCAGCATATTATTTATTTTGTTTCGTTGAAATAGCCGTAAAAATATGACATGATCATTGGAGTTAAATTGATGTAAGCTTGTTGGTTTTCACTTGTAAGAGCTTTTTAACTTTGCCCTGTTAATGAACAAATCTGTTCTGAAACCCATAGGTGTTAGCTGAAATTAACATTAACATTACATCTAATTATTTGTTCACATTCTTTCCTGTAGGGAGACATTGAAGAGCTAATGGATTTTTTGCAAGCTAGCAAGAAATACCATCTGAATAGAAGATTTGCCTACAGAAAATATCTTATAAGTAAGATACACTTGAGGTATTCTCAAGCTTCTGCTCTTATAAATGCAGCAGCAACCCAGATATCAAGTCTCATTAATAAGATGGAAAGGTAAATATCTCAACTGTTTTTTGGCAGCCTATGTTATCTCAATGACAACAGAATAGTCTTCAAATGTATTTTTATCTGTTACCTAACAGGAAAAGTTCATAAAAATGTTGTCTTTTAAGTTAATTGTAAAAAAATATTTTACAACCAATGGCTTTGTTACTTGCTATCCCAGCAGACATGAAGGTGAGACTTAGTTGTCTGTGTCCGCTTTGTACAGCATGGAGATAAATTGCTGGGAACATGTAATATTGATTTGGAACTTTGTAATTTTGATTTCAGTGGGAACCAGACTCATGTAAGAGTCTCCATGTCTTCATATATCCATTATTCATGTAAATAGTTCTCAATCATGTGAAAAGACCATTGCAACATGTACCAGTTTAAGACCATTTGTCTGGTTTCTTTATGCATGAATACCTGCATTTAACAGGAGAGAACAATTTTCATTCACTTGTGATTGAATGTGTTTGAGGAGCTGGATGTACAGTCTCAAGCTGGAATGCATGAATATTTTCTAAAGAAAGTCGACAAAGTCTATAAATAAAGTAACTGGGGAGGGTCTTGACTAGCAATGGTTGCAGACAATATATAAAAAGTTAAGTACAGGTGAAATAAAAATTAGACCTTGAAATGGACTGCTGTAATACATTCATTTAATTTATTTGGGATATCATACTGGATCTGGGCTGATTCAAGTGCTCCATGATAGCTCCATGATAGTCACGGTGGAGAGACAGAAATTGTGACTTACCTGAGACATAGTTACTTAAAATTACATGTCAGAGAAACTTCTTGCTGTTACCCAGAGGACTGTGGCGTATCTTAGTTGGGCATACAGAGAAGGTAGTGAGGAGTGTGACAGTGTTGTAAAATACATCAGTGGGTGGGAAAACAACCCAACATTGCTGCTGTTCATTCTGTGCATGCAGCTCCAGTGCTATATTTCAGACATCTGTGTTGGTGTCAGTCACTGGCGTCACGCGGAGCATGTGTTAATAGAACAAGTATAAAGTAGGTAATGCAGTACCAGCCTTTTGGCATCAACAGCAAGAGACAGCACTGTAGAAATACATCAGTCTTTACATTGTGGTTTTTCTTTCATGATGTTGACTTCAGTTAAAAATAATTTAATATTAGGAAATGGGAGGACTGTTAAAAACTACCAAAGATTGTTTCTGTTGATACGATAAAGTAATTTAGCCAATATTAGTAACCTTTCCTTGCCCTTTTTTTTTTTTTTTTAAAGTTTTCCTCTGTGCTGCCTCATTGGAATTGCACCCTAAGTTTAGTCTCAAGATTTGTTAATCAGAGAGATGTTCTTCTAGTATGCTCACACTGCTTGGCCTATTTTGCTAACATCTGCAGCTGTATGGTTCAAAGACAAAAATAAATCTCCCAGTGTAGGAAATACAGTTCAGACACATTTTTCACAGAGAATTCCTTTTCCTCAGTTCATGCCTCTCTTTGCAATCAGATTATAAGAAATGTTCTGTGATATTTTCCCAGATTTTGTGGTTAGGTAAAAAGCCTTCACAAGAAACTCTCACCTGTATGACCACTGCATCTGTGGCTCAAATCATTGCAATGAGCAACTGGGACTTCTCAAGCTGGAAAAATAGATTCCACACGTTTTTTAATGCCTGTTATTGCACCTGACAGTCATGAAACAGATCAACTACAAAACAGAGAGTAAACATGTACTATTAGTAGTCCAATAGTTCGAGGATCTGGATACATATTTGTACAAACCCAGAGGAAGTTATAATCTATGCCAGGTGGACTTGAATTTCAGTTCGTAATTATAAAGTGTTTGAGGGAATATTTACAAATTGGAGTATTAAAATTTGAACAGCAGAAGTCTGGTCCAATGAGCTGGTACTTTAAACTATGTATCCATAATATCCTCTTATTTTTCACTCTGGCACTGAATCTGCTTGTCTAAATATAGATTCAGGTCTCAATCTATTGTGTCCAGCTTTAGTGTGCCTTAAAATTACTGTTATAAATGGAATTTTAAAATGCAGAGCTGTTTATATGCAGAAGAGAAGCTGGGAGAAGAGGTAGATTAGAAATACCACAGATCAACAGATTCGGGAATACGTAAACGAGCAGATAAATGATGAGAGTTTTTTTTAAAAATGGAGCTTAATAGGATGTTTAAAATTTATCAGATAGCAAAGCAATTTCAAATTAACATGAAAAAGATTATGTGTGGCCAGAAATAAAGGTTATAAAAAGAAAAATAAAATAAACCCAATTCTAGGGAGGGTTGTGAACGTTTTAAATGAAATAGAAGCAGCCAGTTTTCAAGCTGGGCTTTCTAAAGACAGTATTTAAATTGTCCTGTTTGTCAAGACTGGCTGTGGGTACTCAGTGCCATTTGGAAATGAAGTCCATGGACTGCAGTGCCAAAAGGCAGGAAAGCAAGTTTTAAAATATAATCCATAATGATAGATTTCAGGGATGTTTAGCAAGGCTTTTTGTGCTTTCCCTTAAAGAATAAATGGGCAGGAGAGTGATACTTGAGGCAGTATTTGTTCCAGGTTGTTCCAGCTATTCACAGAGTCATGAGGTTCTTGACATTTTTCAACTACAGCAGCTGTAACTTGTTGCATTGTTCTTTTATAGAATTATAGAATGGTTCATGTTGGAAGGGAGCTTAAAGATCATGTAGTTCCAATTCCCCTGCCATGGGCAGGGACACCTCCCACTAGACCAGGTTGCTCAAAACCCCATCCAGCCTGGCCTTGAACACTGCTAGGGATTTGCCAGTTGTGCTTGTTCAAAAAAAGTTTCTTTAATTCTTTGGTCTCTTAAAAACTGAAGCCAGTTCTGCTGACTCTCTAGGTATTAACAACTCAAGCTCCTTCATAAATTTCTCCCAAAATTTAATTTTTGTAAGACCTCAACATTTCTTGTGAACTGTGTTTTTTAAAGGAGGCGACTGATTATCTTTGACATAAAAGTTCAAAGCAAAACATCTCATGTTGGTCTCTTACTTATTCTGCTGAGTAATCTCAATTTATTGTTATAAACCTTGTTATAAGCAAAGTAGTCTTCTGATGTGTGTCCTGCTGGACCCTTCAGCAAGTTGGTATTTGAAAGTGAATGCCTCCAGCAGTAATGAATTAGTATAAAGATTTCTAATAATCTCTTAAATCCTTTTCTGCTTGTAGCACTTTGCTACGTAGAAAATTTATTACTCTGAATTATTTACCAAAGTCCTGATCTGGGTACTGGCAAGATGCCAGTTCAGCAGGTGAAATCCTGAAGTAGCTGAAGCAAAGTAACGTGGGCCCCATCTTCAGGTTCTTTCTGTATCGTGTTGTGATTCAGCCTCCGTGCATGTCCATACTGGTACAACTTCTCTGCTTCATGTCTATCTCCATTATGTTTTAGTGACACTCCTGTTCCTTCTCCAGCTTTCATAGAACAATCTTCCTTTGCTGGGGTTCAGCATCACTTGGATGGTTCTCCATCGCATCAAAAACAAACTGCTGTTTAGTTTTAGTGCCATCACTTCACATTTTCTCCTCATTTTGTTGGCTTTTGTTTAGTAAGGTGAAATCAAGGAATGCCTCTGATTGACCTGTGATACTGCTGCTGTTGGCCACATGCTTCATCTCTGTTCCTTCCACTGGTGCTCACTGCATTTGGGAGGATCTCCCTGTAAACATCCTTGTCGTTACTGCAGTGTTCTCCTTCATTAAAATTCTCCTTGTTCAAAGACATTAAACATGTGCCTGCACATTTCTTCAGTGATTAGATGTCTGGTATGCTGAGACCAAGCAGTTTATCATACAGTCTGTATTGTCTCATTATCTTTCTCTTCTCCTTTTATTTTGTATTTCAGTTCAGAGCCCTTTGGTAAGAGGACATCTTTTAATTCTAATACTGTAATTGGTTTTATATCATACTTATACGAAACCAGAAATGAAGGTCTTTTGCCAGGATTGAGACTTCTAGGAATTACTGTAATATTGTTTAATGTAAGTTGCCACATAAACTGCTATAGATTTCTGTGTTGGTAGGCTTTTTGCTCATTATTTTTGTTTTCTGGGATTTCTAAATAAGTATATTGCAAATAAATAAGTAGATCAGATTTACCACACTGCATTACCTTCAGTGTGAGTGAGCTGTGGTCATACTGGATCATATTGGATAATGTAAGCTTTTTTTTTTAAAAAAAAATAAATCTTTTTTTCATCCTAAGAATAGGTAGGTATATATCATCTTCCAGTCATTCTGTGTTTCATGGATTTTCCTGTGTCTTTTATTTGCTGTGTGGTTCCAGCACATCTATCTTTTTCTATTGCAGCCCCTTTTCACTTCTCTGGACAGGGATTTTAATTGGATGCAGCAAGCCTGGGTTTATTTCCTCGGTACAAGACAGGATGAAGGTGTTAAAAATAATACCTTGGTTATTATCTTGCCTCACTTCCTCACCGTAATAAATTTACCTTTCATTCACTAATCTTTAGCCTTGGGTTTGATCAAAATGGGGGGCAAGTTGCCAAATACGGGTAGGGCATTGGAGATGGTTTGTTTTTTTGACATAACACTGAAATTTAACATTGATTGTTTTCAAGGCAAAAATGACTTGGCCAAAAGATCCAAGAATGATGCTGGTGTGTTACTGTCAAGGTTCTGAGAGGTATTTTCATCCTCTTTGCGGAAGAGTAAAGAAATACAATAGATAGACATTGGCAAAGCTCTGCAAAAGGAGACACTCTCTGGTTGATATAACATTGTGATAAAGGAGATCTCTATCCATTGTATTCATTATTGAAGGGCATAATGTTTTGTGACTTGCTCAGATACTTATGGATGCTGGAGCAGTAGATGGAGAGGTGTGAATTGTGGAATCTGGCCACCATGGTTACCGTGCAGTGACTGCAGATGAGTTAGTACATTAGTCTTCTGTTCTTTTAGCTTTTATTTTGAAGATTTTGTTTGGAATTAAGCTGATACGGTACCAACAAATCCTAATAAACCAGAACGAGACTCTGTCCTTTCTGGAGAAGGGCTTGCAATGTTTAGCTGCTACTCAAGTGTATGAAGGTATCATGTTGGAACAGGGACTTGGAAGCCCTGGATTCACCTGAATGCAGGCTCTGCGCGTAATGGTAATGTCTTCTAAAAAATGGGGATTTGAAAAATATTCCAGCAAGTGTTTGGACAACATCCAGGTTCAGGTCAGGAACTGGTATGTTTTACTCAAAGTTCCACATGGACCTTTTCAAACCCCGCATTTTGGAAGTCCACTGTGTTTAATATTAGAAATTATAACTCACTGACAACCAACAGCCTGGTCTGAACTAAAGTGTTCTTTTATTCTTCTGTTGTCTGTAAAGTTTTGTGGAGTTTCTGGTGTAAATATAATAGCAGGTAATTTTTGAAACTCAATTTGAATTTGTGGAGAGGGAGGTTTTTCTGACTGTTGTAGGCATGAATGGGATCCTGCTTACTCTTTGAAATTAACTACTGTAGCAACTGGAGGTAGACCATGGTCTCAAACTTCCCTTTGAAAGCACTGTATGCTTAAGACTGAGAATTTGCTCTGTTCGATTATTGTATTTCACTATTAATTTGAAATCTTTATATTTTTCTGATGATGTAAATGTAACAGGAAATTGGAATAGAAACCTTTTCATGGCTATGATTGCTTTGTGTATTTAAAATAATTTTTAGTTGTTTTACTTGATTAGATTACATCCTTTAAAGAGAAAATTGTTTCTAATGAGGAGGAGTTATAAAAGACATCTAGAATTGCATTCCAGGGGCCTTAAATAAAAAATGTAAATATTATGAATAATATATAAGGTTTAAAATGTCTCATTTGAATATCACATTGCTCACTGATATGTAATTGGTTTTGCATTTGCATTCCCTTCCTTCCTTCTTCCCATTCCTTCTTCATACTGCTTCACTTTACCTTCACAAACTGCGTTAATTCTACACTCATCTCTGAGATTATCTTTCTGTTCTCCATTTGCTTGTTTGATCCCCCCAGGTATCACTGCTAAAGCAACAAAGATCATTCTGTGTGTCTACTTTGTTATGGTACTAATTGCCTCAAATATACTTTTGCTCTTAAGAATTGGGGATAACAGGCTTGAAACACTGTTATTACAGAGCAGGCCATCTACCTGAAAGCCATTTGGGAGTGCTGCTGGACCGAGCTGAGGCTGAAATTAATTCTGTTAAACAGAAATTCGATCATGATTTCAAACAAGAAAAGCAAAAGCTTCGCCAGAAACTCATTACCAAGCGAAGGCGGGAAGTGCTACAAAAGGTAATTATTTTCAGTATATTTATTTTCACAGGGCTTATCATGAATTAACAATGGAGTGAATTGAAAAATAAAGTGTATTTCTTAGGACAGGGGTCAACATCTCCAGGAGCATGGGTTTAAAGAAGTGTCCGTTGTTTTTAGCTGTGTATTGCCATGTGCTGTATTAATTATGCAGTAATTAATTGCTGTTCTTTTAGAAAAATGTGCCAGAAAGTAATATAACTGGAGAAACTTGTGAAGCTCCTCTACTTAGTCTAACCTGTCCGAGGGGGTTGTGACAAGCCTCTGTAATGTACAGACAGGCAAAGGCCAGCTGAGGTTCTGGAGCTCGTGAGTCATGGTTTTCTATGGGTTTCCTGGATATGTGTGACTTAATGACTTCTACAGCACAGTTAAAATTCAGCTACAAAACAAAGCTATTTAAAAGGCGTTGTACCTTTGGCTGCTTGTGATAGGACTCATGTTACCTTTAACCTCAGCCATCTAAAAATCCAGGCTAACTCCAAAAGCTCCAAATCATCTCACAATGGAAGATGACTTGCAGGTGATCTGAGATAAATGGAAGGGAGTTCGTATCCCAAGGTTACTGTCTTTCTCTGCCTACAGGATCTTGGATTAGGTGATATTTCTTTAGATGACCAAAGTTAGGTGAGATTAATTTTACCTTTTGTGGGATATATCTGCTATTTAACAGATATCAGTGGGAGTTTATTTCTTTTCAGTATAGGTAGCTTTGGTTTAGCTTTCCAATGAAGTTGCTGCATGATGTAAGGTGGGGAAAATAAAACGAAAAAAACCAACAACACTACCTTTTTTTTCCTCTCACTTCTTTTTCCTTCTTTTTTTGCCCTTGGTATTTGATCCAGATTCACTTCTGGAACGCTGCCAGATCATTGCAGTTCAGCCAGTTGGGATTGTGTCAAAACACAGTATCACACATTTGTTTAGGTATTAGCCCTTCTATTTAGCAACAATCTTAATTATCCCAGGCCTGTGTTAGCCGTTCCGTCCAACAATAATCTAAATTATCCCAGGCCTGTGTTAGCCCTTCTATCTAACAATAATTTGAATTGTCACAGGCCTGCTAAATACACATGAAGCCATCATGTTGAGGGCTAGGTAAGTCTCTAGACACTGAAAAGCAGTTTTGAAAACACTGAAAAATAAAAGTATGAAATTTTGTGTTGCTATGAAATACACATTTAAAGAGCTAGAATTTGAGATGTTCCTTCTCTTAACCTTCTTCCTCCTTTTGGCAAATGAATCAGCAGAAAGAGCATCGGAAGGAGCAGCTGTCACTTGGAGACCCTTTCAAAACTACTAAGGAGATCACTCCCTACCTCAGCCAGTGGAAAAATCTTCTGAGCGATCACACCATTGAATTTGAAGAACTTACTGAAAAGCTTGACAATGAGGCCAGTGAAGAGCTGAAAGAGCTTCTATTTAGTCTAACAGAGAAAACTGTTGAAGAGCTTAAACGTGTTCAGTATGGAGTATTTGTGCAAGAACTGGTGAAGCTCAGTGTGCCAAAGATGTTCCTGCTGGAAGCTGTGGAGGAACATAAAAAAGAAATGGTTGTTAAACACGAGCAGCTTGAAAGGGAAGAGCGTGATAAGAGCGTGGCAGCTGAAGAGCTGCTTCAGCTCACCAGGCAGAAGCTCAGCCAAGAACTAGAAACGAGCATTTTGGAACAAAAAAAATTAAGGAGCTGGGAACAATCAGTATTCATGCAAGTATCCCTCTGCACCCTTTTCATAGTTATTATTGCAAATAGAGATGAACTAGGAGTTTCCACACCTGTCCGGGTATAATTCCTAATGATTGGTTCTGTCAGGCACTTGAGAATTGACTGTTTTGAGCGCCTAGTCCTACAGTGGGAATCCCAGGAAACAGCAGTTTTGAAACCAAAACCATGGAGTGGTATTTTTATGCTTCCACTTACGCTGCATCAGGTTTCACTTGCACTTCTTTCATTATTATTCTCAGTCTGTTCTCGGAGGTCGGACACTTTGGAAATGTCATCTACTATGTCAGGCCCAATTAGAATCATAGGATCATAGAATGGTTGGAGTTCGAAGAGACCTTAAAGATCATCGAGTTCCAACCCCCCTGCCATGGGCAGGGACACCTCCCACTAGACCAGGTTGCTCAAAGCCCCATCCAGCCTGGCCTTGAATGCTTCCCCATCCAATTAGCGCCATGTCCAATTTCAAAATATTCCTTCCAACCACAAGTCAAGCCTTACTTGTTGGGTTTGTTTTAAGCTCAGCCCCAGTATTTCCACATGTTCCATAAATACACAGCGTGATAGCCTATCTCTCCAGCTTGTGGGCTCCACACATAAGACTTGGCCAATCTGGCCTGCTGACAGTGCCCCTGGCACAAAGCCCCGAGCCAGAGAGGCATCACAGCATGGGCCATGTTGCAGAGAGGTTTGCTGGCCCCGAGTGCACCTTATGGCCATTGCTGCCTGCTACGACATGATCCTGGCTGAGGAGGTAGAAAGATGGGTGGTGGCCTTGCCACCATTCAGAGACCTTGTGGCAGCCAAGAGTGGTCGTGTGTGGTGCTTCTCAGACCAGGCAGCAAGGTCCCTGAGAGATTTGCACCATTTCTTCTTAGCTTTCAAATACATTTATAATTAGTTGTTTTAGTATCTGAATATTTACAGTACTACATTTCCTATGCAATGTCTATTTAATAATAGACACTGTTAGCGACATGGGAACATGAAAAAATAGTCTGCTGTCAAAGTCACAGCTGTAGGGGAAGCAACTGGAACAGACAAAGCCCCTGGAGCAAATGGTACCAAGCATAAGAGGTAGAACAGAGGTGCAGGGCAGAGGGGGAAAGTTAAAAAAACACCCTCAAAACAACCCCAAAAAGACATTAGTAAGGGTTTCGCCTTCATACCTCTTTAAAGCAAAACAGATTTGCACGGGCAGTTTTGCCCAGACAGCATCTGTGTAAGTTTGCCTGCTGCACAGAGTAAAACCATATAGCAGGAATATAAAAAGAAACCTTGCCTGTTATGTTTTCTTTGTCAAAAAAAAGAATCCATTTCTGTCTTGTTTTGGTTCTAATTTCAAGGGCTGTGTATTTTATTCAGCATTTTACATACTTTTCTATAAGCCATTTCAATGTATTTTCTAGCGTGTCTTATTATCTCTTACTCACATTGCTCACAGGGGCAGGGAAGTAGATTGTATGACCCAACACATCTTTCCTGTTTCTAACTTACAATTCCATGATAATTGTGTTCCAGCCTGCAGTGTCACCTGTTGTATTTGATAGATGATATCTTTATTTACAGCAACAGTAAGATGTTTGGCTTTCTTCAGTAAAATACTGGAAAATATATACAAAAAATGCAGCATTTGCAACTCTGTCCTATCAAAAGCCCCTTAAAATCTGTCACTCTCTTTATGTTCAGTCCGCTGCCTGTCAATTCTGATATTTCAATGACAGATGCCATCTCTCATGTTTATGTTCTCATCTGCTATCAAGTTTTCACAAAGAATTATTTTGAATGATAGCTTTTCATTTTTGTTGCTTATCAAAGAAACCATGAGTTAGTCCAGAATATTTATGAAGATCGTTTATGCTTAAAGTCCCTTTTAAACACAGATGTGACAAAACTGTGACTGTATTGTCTTCTATATCTCTGTGGTTCTGTATATAGGGATATATAGTATGGATTTTCTTCTAAAATTCAAAGACAATATGAGAAACGGTTAAGCATATTGTAAATGCTTGCTTGGAGTAATATTGCCTTAAAGTAAGTAATTTTTTGAAGATAAAAACTTTATGCATTAAAAATGTTTTAATTTAGGTTTTAACTGTATTTTGCGAAATAAGGATTTCTAAACTCAGAAATATTTTAGTGAAATGATGAGGTGGTATAGGCCTGTGATACACTAAATAAAAACATCAGTCCTAATGGAACATACAGTATATTTTTAAAAGAAAACTACTTGTTAAAAAAATAAGCTGTTCATTCTTTAAATACAAATATGTTTTTGGGGAAATAGAGAACATTTCCAAACAAGAAATTATGCTATTTTTTTATTAAACACTCTTAAGAAAATATTTCAGTCACAAGATAAGAAGATAACTATAGTCTAAGGTTATTCACCACTGGAAGAAGAATTTCGGCTTTAGCTTGACCCGAGGGTTAGTTCCCCAGATGCCTATGTTGAGAACCTTCCTTCTGCAAAATGGGAACTCTGAGTGATTCAAATTACTGCTAAAATATATTCCGTGTTGTTCAGACTGCTAAAAGCTTTTTTACAGGGAACAGCTGGAACCCTTGTGACTTGGTGATGGAAGGAATGACATATAGGAGTTTATAACAGAGAGAGACTTTTATTTTAGTTTTTTCCCCTCTCAGTAGCTGTGACTGCTAAGTGCTGGGAAACAGCACAGGGAGGCTTTGCGGGAAGCTCTTATCTCGATTTCAGCCCTAAGTTCAGGGGTTTTATTGTCTGAAGAGGTGGAAAGATTGTGTGCATAGGGAATGTGCTGGAAGTTATTTATTTATTAAATATTCAAAAACTGTTTCTCCTTGAAAATGAGATTTTACAGTCCAGGAAGTTCTGTATGCAGAATGTAAAGTATCCTCGAGGATATTTTGAACATGCTGAGTAGCTCAGACCTATGAGTGGAATCATTAAGTGATATATGAGTAAGACAAAAAAGGATGATCATTGTCACGTGAAGCATTTGTGTGCTGTCGCTTATATTTTATGCAATGTTGCCTGTATCACTGAACAGCAAATGGCTTTTGCTTCTTTTAACAGGCATCTTCTAAGTTTACCCCTGTCACTATCAGAAGAGGAATTGCTTAGAATGAGGCAAGAGCTGCACTGCTGCTTCTCTCAGGTGGACAGCAGCTTGGCTTGGCCCAAGATAAGAGCCAGAACCTTGCTTCAGACATTTGAGATGGAGCAGAGGGATGCAGAGATGCTGAAAGTCGATCAGACTTTAGCAATGACCAATAAACAGGTGAGAATGATGTGGGATCAGTGTGGGGATGTGCGAGAGGTTCATGGGTGTATCTGCAGGTCGTTGGCCTCGGCTGCAGATATGGGTCTGTAGCTTCTTTGTAGGTGCGACAGTGGTGCACACTTCTCCTATGTTGTCTTGTCCATTTAGGAAGGTGAAGTTCCAGAATGAGCTGCTTTTTCTTGGCAAGAATTTGGGCTTGATTTCTGTTTCTTTCTTTCCCAAAGAGTTGGGTGTATACAGAAGGTGGGTTTTGATTCAGGTTTTTTTTTTTGCCAAATCTAAAGACATAAAAGATGAGGCATTCCCAGCAAGAAGTCTGTCTGTCTATCAAATCTAGCACTTTTTTAAAAAAAAATTGAGGGATGTTTAATTCCTTCAGTAAAATGTAAAACTTGTGGAGTCGTAAATTATTTTCAGTTCTTAAATAGGAGGGGGAAAAGAGTGTTTCCTGTACAAATTGTATCTGATACCATCATAAAAAAGAGGACTTTCCCTTGCTTTGCTTTGGTTCAGCTGTTTTCTAAATGTGTAAACTAACTTGGGTTAATTGTACTAGGAATTAGCCTAGTTCAAAACCTTAATAATTTCTAAAGTAAGGAAATGACTTTGCAAAGCCTTATAGTTGAACAGATGTTATCATTTCCCCAAGAGTACCCTATACTTAGTTGATATTCTTGTAAAGAAATATAAAGGTCAAGAATAATTTGATTACATGGAGCGGTGCCCCTTAATACTATCATGGTTCATTTGTGATTCATATACTGTGTCTTGAAAACAATGTAGTCTTAAATTAATATTCTTTGTTCATTTTTAACCATGCAACAGAGACAACCTATCAGTTAAAATCTTCTCTTATTATCTTTGCTAAAACTTGTTTAAAATCAAATTTATGTGCTAGCAGCTTTCATAGAAAGGACGAATATATAATTCTACTTGAAATAAATGAAAAAGGAAATTTCCAACTTTGTCTGAACGTCTGAAAGGAATCTTCTGAATCAATAGGCAGCACCTTCATTTCGGAATTATTTTTTCTCAGTGTAAGCCATCCTTGGCAGGTGTTTCATTAATTGGTGGATCTGCCAATAATAGCAAGTAATAGTCTTAATGTTAGCATCCTTATATATCTCTTACCAATAAAGCATTCTGTGTTCATCTTCTTACAGCAGCATTCTAAAATGAAAGCACCAGGATCCAGGAACAGAAATAAGATAGATATTCTGAAGAAATCTTTACAGGACAAAATACTTATTTATGAAGACTCAGTGAAAGATGAAAATTTGAATAAGGTAAATGCAAACTTTTTCTGTACTGAGGTCAAACCTTGATCTTTCGTAATTAAAAAAAGACAGTTTTCTATCAATGTGAATAAGAACCATATAAAAAAAGGCATAAGATGTAGTGGCATGATGCATCTCTCTAGTTTTGTCCGAATTTATCAGGATGATGTATTTCAAGCTTAATAGTTTTTGCTATGATTTAAATTTTGTGCCTTAGTTATATAACTGATTTCATGTCTTGCGCTTTTGTCTTCTGGTGATTCTGGGGCTTGGCGTATGCATGATTGCAAGACTCCCCTAGATCCTCTGGTTTTCTTAGTAAGGCCCAAAACTTGGGAGGTGATTCACTGCATACTTCAGTTGAGCAAGATTTAGTTCTTGGACCTCTCTTAACGCTACTGAAAACCCAGAAATGGGTTCTTAGATCCAAAGGCTTTTTGGGTAGGGGCTGAGTTTATTTGTATAGGGCTTATTGAAAGGACCCTTGATTCTGGTGGGTATCATTTAAAAGGCTCACAGTCCCAGTCTAGAGTTAATCCTTAAGGAATGAGTGGGGCCAGGTGTTTTTGAGGCTTTTTCCTTCTCTGCCAGCAGATGTTCCATGAGGTCTTGTGTGTGTTCTTTAACAGTTCTCTCCTCTCTTTCCCACTTGTAAAATGTGGGTAATACCACTTCTGTATATCAGAGGAACATTACAGTGATAACTGTGTTAGATATAGGTGGTGCACAGCTATAAGAACTATGCAGAACAAGCAGGAATCATTGGTAGTTAAAATTGGTAGATAAAAAATAATTTCAAATTGTTTTTCAATTTGATTTGAATTTCAAGTTGTTTCAAATGATTGCAATATCAATTTTACTACCAATTTGGAAAAAATCTGTTTTTTACACCTCTTTCCTGTGCTTTTTATACTTGCATCCTAAGGAGTGAAAAACACTGGTTCAGCATGTTCATTGAGAAATAATGTCTTTTATATGAGAGCAACACATTGTCAGTATTGGTTGCAGATGATAAAGGCAATCTTTGAAAGTGAGAGCAGGTGCATGTCAATAATGCAGCAAGTGGGCAAGTGTGTTCTGGCATTCTTTAATAATTTTGTAACTCTCGTCCAAGAATACTTTAATCATTTAATGGAGGCATTTAAACTTTTGACTTCAATACCCAATGCCCTGACCCCCAAAATTTAGATATTTTTTTTTTTTATACTGTTACTTGAAAGTACAACGGAGTATGGGCTAAGCTCTTACGTTACAAGAAGTACTGAATACTTGTTTGGTATGAATATTTTTGTAAGAATCTTGTTTTAAAATTGGAAAGGTAGCTTTTCGAAGCCTCATTGTTTCAGTTTTATATGCGCCATCTGGCTTACCTGTTGTTCTAATTGTATGGCTGCACATTAGTTATAAAAAGCTAAATGCTTTGGGCTTTTCCCAATAAAGAAGCTAAACTATTGTTAAAGAAAATCGTCAGTTCACACATTGTTAGGACAGAGAAGTGTAAGCAACAAACCTTACCTTGATCACAGAATTGGAGTTTATTTCTTTTGGCTGTTGCAATCTGTTACCTCCTTCCTCATTTAGAATCTTACACTTCTAAATTTTGCGTTAACATGAACACTTTTGTCATCTCACTCAAAATTAACCATCTGAAGTTGTGCAGCCAATTCGAGGCAGGATGGAGCTGTATTTCTCCTGCCTTCACTGCTGCAAACTTCAGGTGGTGTCGAGGGTTCTGTCTCACTACAGATGGCTGTAAAACGGTTTGCAGCTAATGCCTATGAAAAGAGCAGCGGGGTGCGTTTTGGAATACCGTAAAGCAGGCAGGACAGAGAAGAACAACTAACAGCTCAGAGACAGGAGGCAGTGAGCTGGGAGGCCACGGCAAGAAGTTTGAAGCCTGGTCTTGGAGCACCTGAGGGTATCATTGACCTCACTATGAAAATCTTCAGAAGCAGACTGTATCTGCTTCTTTTGCATTTCAAGGCAGTTTTGAACTGTAGTGTGTGAGAAAGTAGGTGTTCCTTTGTGAAATAGCAGTTACCTATCTCAAAAGAAGAACAGTGGTGAAAATACTGACATTCATTAGCCTATTTTGCCTGATGGGCTTAAAAATAGTACTGGCATGAGAAATGCCTTTCAGATTGCAGATAATCAATTACATTTTCAGACTTTTCTCTTTATTTGCAATATTTAGCACTGTGACAACACTTGTTAGCAGTTAGTCTGAACTAAATATGGAATTCAGAAGTCAATGCTTTCAAGCAATCATAGTGCATTTACATAGGGTTAGCAATTTTTCATGTAGTTTGGATGCTTCAGGTGGAATCGGCAGCAAATGTTCCGACTTATGGGAGTGGATTCATCATAACCAAAGTGGTGTGATGCTCTAATATGTCAAATAGTACAACGTCAAGCAGTATTTTACAGTCCTTTTTTTGGTATGACAAAAGGCTTCAAAAATGGCCAGAGGATATTAGTTTATAAATAGTTTATAATTTATTTTATAATCAATACTTGTTCCAGCTTCTACTGAAATCACCTTCTGTGTCACACTGAAGTCAGGTCTACTTGCAAGCTTGGTTTTGACAAACATATTCCTATTTGCAGAGCTGTGATTTCAGAGCTGATAAAAAGGCAGAAAGAAACTTAGGTGGCTGGGGATAGATAGAAGTACCAGTTGAGCAATACTACGTTGTGTTTGGCTCGTATAATGTTGAATACATGCTGAATGATAAAGCTGAACATCATTCCCATGGAATCATAGAATAGTTTGGGTTGCAAGGGACGTTTAGTCCAACCCCTTCATGCTGCAATGAGCAGGGACATCTTCAACTAGACCAGGTTGCTCAGAGCCCCAGCCAACCTGACCTTGATGAGGGCATCTACCACCTCTGGGCAGCCTGTTCCAGTGTTTCACCACCCTCATTGTAAAAAAATTCTTCCTTATATCTAGTCTAAATCAATCCTCTTTTAGTTTAAAGTCATTACCCTTTGTCCTGTCACCACATGCCCTGCTAAAAACTTTGTTCCCATCTTTCTTGTAAGCCCCCTTTTAGTACTGAAGGGCCACAATAAGGTTTCCCTGGAGCCTTCTCTTCTCCAGGCTGAACAACCCCAGTTATTTCAGCCTGTCTTCATAAGAGAGGTGCTCTATCCCTCATATTTGGGCATGCTTAGTGTCTGGCTTCATACTTAGTGATATGTAAATAGTATCTTGTTTTGCAGTTTGGACCATAAATCTTACGATTCATGGAATACACTGAACATACCATATAAACCCCCTGTTATTTGAAGTGGATGACAAAAGTATAAGTGTTTCTGTCACTGATGGCATCTCTTTTGCCTTTGAATTCAGCTGTAATTAAAATATACATTCCTATGTCTCCTTAGAAGTGAACTTGAGTTGTCAAACTGCATTTCCATCCTTATTCATTATTCATTTTAATGGGTTCAAACTTACACTAAAGGTGATCACTCATTTATTCATTCATCTATTCATTATTCATTCATCCCCAGATTTCATGTATGTATAATTCATTTAAAATCCTTGCGTCTGAAACTGAGCCTCCTGTGAAGAAAGAGCAAACTTTAAATTCAGTTGTGTGCACACACCTGTCAAAACATTTCTGTGTAATTTTTTTTATCTGCATTTTTAAAGGTTTATAGCGCATCCTGTTCCTAAACCACCAAGGCAGTCTTCACATATTGCTTATTAATTTTGTGTCATATAAAACAAATCATAGCTCAAGCATATATTTTCCCCTTTTTTGAGGTACTGTAAACATGTGTGTATTCTGGCAGGCAGCGTCTTAGGCATGTAAATAAAAGCTGGAAGAAAAGAGGGACCACCTCCTCAGTGTGTGTATTTTGTCGTAACTCATTAAAGCTAGTAGTGGTGTAGTAATTTCTATTAGTTAAGAAGCTGCCCTAATACATTGAATAGGGAGCATCACATTGACTCTAAAGCATTAGTCCTTTTGAAAATGGACCTGTTTACTTCCACACAGGTAGATCTGCTTGCCTTTTTTTCCCCATTCCTTGAATAGGTGTTATTGTAATGAAAATCATAATATAAATCATTTAGTCTCTCGCAACAAAAACATTAGTTGTTCTCATCCATCTTCGTTTTCCTGCTTTTAGGCAAACTCAAAACAAGATTGCTGAAGTTTTGAAAGGTCACTTGTGGCATTAGCTCTCCAGCCTGATTCATTTCTAACATGAATTGCCCCTTAAAGTGATGTCTGCTTTAGCGATGCATCTCCCTGAACACCTTGCTAGAGAGCAGTTGCTGTTAGTGAAGTATTAAGTGGTTGGCTAAATCGGATATAAATTCCTTGCCTGCCTTTATAGGCTATTTCTTCTGGTAGTTGTTAAACTGTCTGTTTCACTGTTAAGGACTTGCTTCCATTCCATCCTTTCTTTAAGAATCACCAAAGAGTGAAGCAAGTTTCACCACCGAAAAGAAGGGTAAGGGCAAGTCAATGGAAACTTCACAACTGAGATCTTAAAAAATTGGACAGTTGGACCATATGGCTCTGAAAATTGCTAATTGTTTTTAAGAACGTTGTCTTGTGTCACAGTGATCAGTAGTATAACAATTCATTCAATGTGCCTTTCAAAACAAAAACTTCAATCTTATTTGAGAAATTTGAGTCTTGTGCACAGGCTTTTGAAGAAAGATATTTATTTTTTTTTTAAATACTTATTATTTTTGTTCTAAATATTTTCCTTGGCACTGAGGTGTGGAATAGTCTTGCTTCTAGGCCTTTATCTTATGTAACTAGCTCATAAGAATATCTTGAAATAACACTGTAGATTTTGAAAATCAATTTGCTTTGACAAGATAAATAAACCAAACAAACCAGTCCCCTAAGCCCCCCTGATTTAGGGTGGGATTGGCTGTCTTGTGCAATTTGCATCGAAGTCATGACTTGTAGAATATTCTGCAAAAGTTTTTATTTTTAATTTCTGATCGGTGCTGCTAGAGTTTATTGTACACCTTTGAATGCCTGAGAACTGCTGGACTGTGAGCTTAAACAGATGCTAAATAAAGTTACTTGCTTTTCAGTAGAAAGCATTCTACAGAAAACAAAAGGCCTCAAATTCACTTTAATAGGTTTCTTGTCTGCACTGCAAAAACATAGAAGATAGATATAAAAAGTTATTATTGTTATTATTACGGATTTTTTTTCCAACTGAAACATAGAAACAAGCAATGGATATTTCTGTATCTATCCTAAGGTAAATGTCATCTACTTTTTTTAAACAAGTACTTGAAGGCAGCTCAGTTCTTTTTCCATAAGCTCCCAATTTTGGCCATCTCTTTTGCTTTTCACTGGAGATCTCTGCCTCCTGCGTTCAGAAATAGCAGCTTAGTTTTTCTCATTTTGGTTACCGTATTCCAGTATGATCTCTGAGTTGAATTCTCCTCCTATCTCAAATATCCCATATGTTTATTTGTGCCCCATATGCTTACTTATTATTTAGTATCCCACATCTACATTATTCAAGATGGATTTGTTAGAAATCTAACAGTAAGTTTGAAGACAATGTCTGTCTTTTAAGGTGGAGTTTTGTTAAAAATATCAAGAAAATGAATCTTGCCTCCACTTTGTGTCTCTAGGATAACTTCTTAGGCTTGTGTTGTAATGGGCTAAATTCATGTTAGTGGGAAAAATTTCCTGAAGGTGACCTTCCATCTTTTGCATTCAAAGACATTCCAGATGATGTAATGGGGACTTTGGAGAATATCACATGAGCCTGAGTGAGAATATCACAAGCATATGTGGTTCCAAATCACATTAAATTTAGCTGTATCTGCTGGATAATAGAATTTGGATGATACACAATCGCTCTTAGCAGGTCCCTTATCAATAAAATTTCCAGAGAAAATTCATGGGCATCGTGTTACATGTTTGTCATCTTAGGGATCTAAAAACTTGGTGTAAGTCTCCTTAAGTGCTCCTTTAAAGCTAATCATAATCAAAGCTAAAGCAGTTGATACCAACACCAAGCAGTGGAGTTGGAGCTCTCATGGCTACATGTGCACTTTTTTGTGTCTTCTCTCTCTTACAATCCAGCTTTTGGGCCTGTGTGGGTAATACAGGGAGAGAGAGGCAAACCACACTGATAATTATTTACTGTCTTTGAGGATTCAGCTCCCCAAATGTTAGATAGTCAGTGTAGCCATCAACGTCTAACCTAGACATCCACACTTACATGTCAGTGGAAACAAATTTTTCAGGATACAAAACACACCGAGAAGTACCTTTTCCTTTTCTTTTCCTATAAAGGGAACTTAAAATGACAAGCTCAGAAGGAAGCATTTAAAGGGGGTAATTGCAGCTGGTTCCTATCCACATTGGCTTGCAGAAAAAATGGTCACAGTGCAGTATCCCAGGCTGTGAATGTCATTGGTGGAGCATGGAGAGCTCGTCAGTCCCGTTGTGTGGGATCCTATGTTTGCATATGTCACACTTGCCTTTCACCCTTGGGTAGCTTCTGCGGATGTCCCAGCAGATGTGTGGCAGCAACACAGTTACTGAGTTAAATCATTGTGATTTAATCCTGCTTGATGACCATTCGATACAGTTTTAATCTTGTTTGAGATCCATTACCAGTAGACTCTTGATTTAATCTTTTTTTTTTTTATAAGAGGATTTTTGGTTATTTGCTTAAAGAATAGTAGATCCAATTTTGTTGGTCGATATTAACTGACACTTGCCAATTTGAAACTGGGTACAGTCTTTCTATAAATTTTGTGGTTTTGCTAAACAGAAGGATGTATTTTATTGCCATTTAACCAATCATATAGGTAAGTGTAGATCTATTTATAAGTTTTACTGTTATTATATTAAAAATTATGGATCCTCTATTTTAGATTAGTATTTGATATCAGTTATGACAGTATTTAATATTAAAGTTATGACTACCCTAAAACAAAGTCTGATCTCTTTGAAATGTCTGACCTTACTGTAATATGTTTTTAATCACTTAAACACAGTAAAAGCTTGGAATTTAATGTTAAAAGCACTTTTTAAAACAATGTATTACACCGTAATATAACCATATTGATTACTTTGCTGTGTTAATCCTACTTGTTAATTACAAAGTAGTAAAATGATGAGCATCCGTGTAAGGTTTTCTGTTAATCTTATCTTTTGTGGTTTTGGTATTTTTTAGGTTCAGTTTGAGTTGCTGCTTGAGCGAGAGTGTCAACTGCGTGATCTGGAAAATAAACTTGGAGAGTATATTGCTGCTTTAGCCTTTCAAAAGACTGTTAAAAAATCCAAAATGTTGGAGCTGTATACTGCTGTCATAAGTGTGCAAGCTTTGCTCTTTGAACAACTGAGCACGTCAAAAACCCTGTCAAAATTGGAATGTATTCAGATTTTAGAAGCACATAATCCTGTAAGTAATGAAGTTGTGAAAAGGAAGAATTCCTGTTAGGAGACAGCAACTATTGCAGTAGCTTATTTGACTTTGATTGAGCTGGGCTGGTTTGCAGCTTCTGGTAGCCCAGCCTTTAATTTCTGTGATTATGTGGACTTTAATGCACTCAGTAAAAGAAATAAAGAGAAGGAAAATGTTACAGCCAGGAAAGATTATGTATTATTATTATTTATTTTTGTTATAGTAGTGTCCAGAGATCTACATTCAGAAAGAGCAGTATTTTGGTGGCTAATTAATATTAAAGATTTATTGACTGCAAGAAAGACAATTGGGAGGTGGTTGTGAGTCATGACTGGGGTAGTGTGCAAATTGTCATGACTGTGTTGCAAAATTCATCATGTTACAGTGCTACCCATATGGCAAAATCCATAAGCACATGATATGCTTCAATCATCAAGTTTTTAAGGGTCTGTCTTCCTCCTAGCACACTCATACACTTTAAATAGCAGAGACTTTGGAAAGGTCTCTTCCCTTCATCGTATTCATTACATCCTTGGGATGTGCCAGTTTTCTAATCCTTTTTTAATACCTCAGTGCTCTGTATGCAAAAGGATTCTTTTTATTTTTTTATTATTTTTTTTTTTTTACATCTGCTATTTGCAGCCATCCAAGTGAGGCTTGGGAGAGCACTGGAGCAGAACAAACAAAATGGGTTTTTAAGAGCAAAACCTTTTTGCTAGAGGGCATCATTAGACAGCTATTGCTGTGAAAACTCCTGGATAAATTTTAATGCTGTCATCTCCACACAGTTTCTCTTAGAATGGCAGTTAGAATGCTTATATGCTTCCAGTTTTCTTAAATTTGTATCAAATCTGTAGGAAATATTGAAAGTTGCATGTAGACAGAGTATTAAAAAGTAATTGTTATTATATAATTATAATAAAAATAATCTGAAATTACTGTCTTTTATGCAACAAGTGTATGGGGTCTCTGCAAAGAGTTTGCTTCTAGCTTCTCTGTCCTTGAACAGATGGAAGAAAAGGGATTGAAGGAGAGGCAGAAGAGAGATCTAGAGCACCCTAACACTGGATTCTTCATCCAATGTGCAGGAACTGAATAGAGCGCTATTTTGGGGGCAAAAAAAATTATTTTAGGTGTTCTTCAAAGTGCCTGTTAGGCTTGGTTTACAGGGACTGTTTCGTGGTGATCACACCTCTCTCTCTCTTCCTGTGTGTTTGTCCAACTCCTTTGTCCCTCTGGCTAGCAAATTTTAACATTTGTTACTTCGAAACAAATACATCAGATTACATGGGATTCTCTAATAGTGAGGACATCAGTTTTACTAATCAGTAAAACAAACACGTCTGGCTATATGTGAATTTGCTTCATCCCCTTAAAGATAATGAGTTAATACTTGTTTTTGACATTTGGAGAGTGGATCAAGCCTCAATGTCAAATCTTCCTGACCGGGGAGCAGACACTTAGAGACGCCGTGCTCCAATAAATCTGTAGTCTGAATACAGTTGATGAGGCAGAGGAATAGATTAAAATTCATCATTTTCTCCAAGGTGGAGGTTAGGAAGCATAAGGCACTGAGATATTAAGCAATTTAAAGCTTGAGGTCAGACAACAATGATATTGGAAAACTGGAAATGAACCCTTCCTTCTGATGTTTAGTTTAACGCTGTGACCAAAGAGAGATCTTTGGCATGAGGGATCCAGTCAACTTAAGACTTTGGGTTTTAACCCTTGACTTTTAAACATTGTATTTTAACCCTAATTTTATCACACTAAATATTGTCTTTTAACTTCAAACTTCTTTAATACGCCTTGTTGATTCAGTATAACTAAAACTAAAACTAGTCAGTCTGGGTTTCTCAAGCTGTTTCAGTGGCTTTATTCAGCTTATAGATGAATTTTAGTGGTGCCATTCTTTTGTTTAGATCTCAGCGATGCTGGTAGTGTGCTTTCTAGATGTCCTCTACAGTGGAAAGTTTCAGAGAGCATCAACCTTTAACACAATAAAAATATCTTGAACACAATGAAATATCTTTAACACAATGAAAATGAAAGACTCATATCTTTCAGCATTGTTCTGATATTCATAGCATGCAAGTCATGTTTACTGAAGCCATGCAATGAATTGGAAAGTGTAATGATTGCAAGTGGTCGGGTAGAATGAGAAATGAATAAACTAATATCAGAAATTCTGATACCATCTTTTTTCTTCACTCCAATTGTAATTTGTTCTTCCAAGTTAAATTATGTCTTTTTATCATTACGTGTTTTCGACCTCTAGGAGATTGAAGAACTTGACAGGAAGCTGGAGTATGAGATGTTGCATAAGGAGTCAGCTCAGAGGCAGCAGCATCTAACGAGCAGGCAGAGGTGGACCCCAGATGGATTTGGACTTTTGAGTGAAGCTGTGGAAACAAATGCAGACAGACAGGTGACAGTTCTGCTAAGACAGGCCATGAGTAAATGTGGGCAATTTATAAATCTGCACCAGCAAAGGTAAGTTCTTTGATCTTTGGTTTTACTAGGTTACTGCATAGACCATAAGATATCAGAGAGAAACAGTAGGCTGAATGCTCTGCTGTGTTGAGGAGGAACTATACATCTATGTTTGAACAGTGCATTTTTGTGATGTGGCCCAGAGCGTAACTGAGGAGTCTTGAATTGAGGAAATACTGAAATAAGAAACATGAAATAATAATAGTTTAGTTACATATAGATTGTAATATACTGCATGGCAATCACTGTTTCTTGAGGGGAACAGTGGAAAAATAACAGTACTCCTTAGCTGTAAGGAGGAAAAGAATTTTAGTCCTGTTCCTTCGTCTCCCAAGAAGATAGGTAAGGACTTCAGTGGAACCTGATCTGCTGGGGTCACAGGAAGTACCTAAGCCAATTTAAATTGAATTTCCATTTCCACTGTCACACTGTAGACTGAATTCCCTGTCATGCAATCATTTTTGGTGGGATATGTAAACTCTTTATCAGAAACAGGCTCATTTCACTTTTCCCTGGCCAGTTTTTAAGTAAAGATATTGGTGACAAAAAAAAAAAAAAGCGCCTCTTGGGAGGTATATAGAAGTATCAAGTGTCTCTCTTGTTTTGAAGGTTGCCTAGCAAAAATGGATGATAATTTGCAAAATTCATTAGGGTTACAGGAGTTATAAATTACATTTCCATGTGTGTTGCACAATATTAAAAGCCTACCACATTTCAAGGCTCATGCAAGATGAGGGTTCTTTCCATTACAAAAAGGGTTTTCCATGAAACAATTGATATATTTACAATGGCTTTGATAGGCCTTGAGTGGAATTGCTGCACTCTTAAGTCTGAATTCCGAAAGGGCTGGAGTTCTCAATGTAGATTAAGGACTCTTCTATTGCAGAAGTAGAGAGTCACTAGAAGAGCAGATGGGTTACTGGCCTGTGGATGCAACTGTAGAGATGTATCGGTGAAGGCTTCAAAGAAACTGCAACTAGTCTTTACTATTTATCTGAAAAATTAATGGAAGAAACAAGTTTTGTGCTTTTGCCAAACAACACGAGGGTGGCTCTATGATTTGGTCCAGAAACACAAAAAATCACCAGTAGTGAGGAAGTTAACTGTTTACTACTATATTCCAGTCACAAAAAGATCCACAATTTGCCATGAAGTGTGGTGATGAAATTCAAAAAGGAGGATGGGGACAGGTTGAATCACTTTGCTTTGGAGTGATTCTAGATTTGAATTGTGTGCAAGAGCGTAATCTTAGTTTCTGCTCTGGTGTTTGCTTGGTGGTTCAGGGGAAAAGGGAGGAGAAAATGGCTTATTTTAGAAGTTACACTGCTCACTCAGCTTTGCTGACAGAAAGATACACTTCCTGAATGGACAACTTTCAGATATTGTTCCTATAATACAGTCATTGCGCCTGAGAAGATTTCAATGTTAATTCTGTCTTTCACTTCAGTCTGAGAGATGAGCAATGGAATTGCGTGGTGCTTGAAGATCTCCTGGAAAATATAGAAATGGATGCATTTTTGGCACTTTATAGTCAGGTAAGCATGAAATTGAACAAAGCTTCCAGGTTTAAATTACAGCTATATCTGTGGAAATCAGCTTTTCTTCTTTTTTAGGAACGATTAAAGCTGCATTTGGAGTGACTATCTGCTAATAGTTGCTACTAGTTGTGGCGTTTGCAGCCTGTGTTATCATTCACTTTAGTTAATTCTGACCTACTTTCAGCCTTTTGAATTTTACTGAGTTAAACTTCTCTTGGTTCACTTACAAATGCTTTCCAGGGTTTGTCCTGTTGCATTTGATTCTGTGGAGAGCTAAATTGCCTGAGTTTTTCGTTTACAGACAGATGTACAGGCTGATTTTTCATGTAATGAGACAAGGGTTTTGTTTAGGTTTTAATCAGCACTAGGAATTATTTGTGTTTATTCTGTTACAAAACTAAAAGACAGAAGGACTGCTAGTTCAATTTTCTAGTTATCATTACTCACGTGGTTTTCTAAAAGAGCATCACCTCTTCAGGTAATTTGCTGCTATCAGTCCCACAAAAAGCATTAAAAATGAATCGCTGCTGTCCCCAAGTTTTATCTGCAGGCCTTGGTCGAGATATGTAGCCAGTGTCAGAAAGAGACTTGGTGTTGCAGCTTTTTGCATCCAGGTATCTTGCCTCTCAGAGACAAGTGGGGTCACAATCCCCTGTATCGTAAATTGGGAGCTTCAGAGGTCAGCAAGCAAAGGAAGGGACCACTTAGACTAAGGGTCTCTCAGCTTTTCCTGTGCTTTAGCTTATTTCTGTTCAGTTTTCTGAACTCTTTTTCCTCTCCTGAATTAGATGTCTGTTTGAGGTCAGCTGCTCTTGTGAAGAACTGGAGTGAGAGTCCCGTATATTATATCTGTGCTGGGAGATTCACCTGGAAGGCAGCACATGTTTTCAGATCCTTGCTCTGATTTGGGTAAAGAGTTTGCATCACGATCTCCTGAAGCTCCCAGAAGCGTGATAAACGCTTCAGTCTCTGCCTCTCGTGGGGACACTCGGGCTCCATTCAGAGCGAAGTCTTTCCATGAGCCTTTTTGGAAGAAACTTACATCTGAATATCTGACGACCTGGTGGATAAGGTGTTGTCCTTGAATGGAAGATCTCACTTTCTGCTAATGAATTAAATCAGGCAGAGTGGGAATTCCAACCTCACCTCAACGCTTTCCAAGAGCATCCTATACTTTGGGCATAATAATATAAACACCAAAACACGATTCTGGTGTGTCTTGCCGAGTGTAACATTTGAAGGTATTTGCTTAGGAGGTCGTGACCAGCATTATCCAGCCTTCCAGTTTTAAATCCAAGCTATGTGTTCCCTTAGAGTTTGAGATTTCTTTAGTATTATTATTATCCTCTTTGATTTCCTCCCCTGCCTCTTGTTGCAACTGTTTTGTTTTTTTTTAAAACCAGCTTGCTACCCTGTTGGCCTTGACAGTTTGGGGTATTGTAAGGGGATGTGGCTGTCAGGAGCTGCTGAATTCTCTTCCAGCCTTCAGTTCCTTCTCACTGTTTTGTGCCCCCATGGCCTGCTGCACACAGAGCTCCTAGTCATTTATTTGGACTTCACAGAAGTAGCATCCTGCTGACATTGATAAAAATTTCTGCTGCAGGCCTTTGTAGGGTGCTTACGTTGTAAATAATCACTTGATGGTGAGTTTTAACCTGGTTATTTCCTTGTAACTTTAGACATTATATGTATTCATTTATGCTTCTTTAAAATAACTTGCATAATGCTGATGAGGGAGTTACCCACTATTTTCAGTTATTTGTTCAGTTGTAGAATGGTGATGCGGGCAGTAACAGCTATATAACGCTTTTCAGAGGCAGTATTAAATTTGGGGCTTTATTTGCCATTTATAGTTGCAGTTTGTCTAATAGCTCAAGATTTCAGAACACTTTTCTAGGAGAAAGGATGATCTTTTTTACTGTTCAACATTCCTTTTTTTTTTTTTTTGTAAAACAGGTAAGGAGATAAAAGGCTCGTGTGAATATTTTGCTGAAACATACAGTGCTTCAGATACATGTTGAATGTGATAAATATAAAATGAGTCTTGGATAAAATAAACTCCGTTCAACATTAGTGGAAAACAAACAGTAGAACAGATACAAAAATTGAAAATGCTTTGAAAGGTCCTTTGGGCTTTGCTGATCTCTTGCTGTACTGCTGTAGTTTAAGTCATTGGATGTGGTGTACCGTAGTCTTGCGAATTCTTTTTATACTTTTGGGTTATTTTTTTTCCTAGTTCATTATATATTTATCTGACAAAATATGTTGCATCTAGAAATGCTGGCCATTATAAAGGCTTTAAACAGCACAGACCAACTCCTCCAGATTAGCACTACTGAGACCATTATCATAGTTTCATTTCAATGCTTTTAAATCTGCTATTGCCCTCCAATCTTGGACTAATTGAAAAGACCTTGTACAGTGTTTATTTAGCAATTTCAAAAGCTGGCAAAAACAGTCACTGCTAAGTGGGAACTCTTAAAATATAGCACGAAAACTGCATTAATCTCATACAGTGGTTCTTAGCTTGCCATACTCCTGGGCATAGAAGGGAAGAAGATGCGTGTAACAACCAGCTTCTCAGAAGAAGAGTTTTTATCTTCCAAAGGATATTGTGAAATGTTTTTGTGATGCTCTTAAGTTCGGTTGCCTCTGACAGAGTCTTAGAATCTATCACCCTCATGAAGGCCTGAATTCAAGATGTGTGGCGTGTTAAGATGTACACTGAAGCAGCTGTGTAGGACTTGGTGGGAGCAAAGAGAGACAGACCTGGCGACTGAATGCTGCTGCTGCTGGCTGCACCCTATCCCAAGAGAGCTCAGCTCTTTTCTTATCATTTTAGTTCAAAGAGAGTGCTCTTTTTCTTTTGGAAGTGTTAGTCATATTTATCGTTCGACCTCACAGGACTAACCAGGAATACAGTTGTTTTGCATGTTATTGTGGCTCATTTTGGTCCTAGAAAGTTTCATAATTAAATACTGATGCTCCTTGTTCTGTATTCCCCAAGATGATACCACTTGTCTGGGAGGGAAGCTGGATATTGCTTTTCTACAGTGTATGTAAAGCATGTTCCTTAAGTTGATGACAATTTAATTGTCTTTCTGTGATGGTTGTTAAGTTTCTTTGGCACAGATACATTGTGAAAGAGCTTCTGAACAGCATTTCATGTATTCTGCAAGTTGAGAGGTTAAAATCATTGTTTTGCAGATTACAAATGCATGCAAATAGAATACGTCATAATTTTCACAGTGCCCAATCCTCTTAGCACCCTAAGCAGGTGAATGATGACTTTTGATAATTATAGATTTTGACATCTTGAAGACGGAGATTTAAGAGCATCAGTCACCTCACTGCACTTGAAAAAGTGGATGCACTGTTAGTGTTTACTTGGGGACTGTGCTTTATGTTTTGTTCATAAGATTCCCTGAAGAAATAATTAATTTGTGTAAATATGCATTAGATATACCACTGGGGTTTTTGTGTTTATATTTATTCATATAAAGTGTAGCCCAGAGATATTCTGGGACATACTTTATTGCAATTCCATATAACCTATACATATTTACCCTGCAGACGTACAAAACGCAATTTCTGTTCTCAGCAAGTATAATGGTATAATAATTCCAACTATAATTCCAAACCTGACTACTCTTAATTCAACTGTAAAGAAGTATGTGCTTAGTAGAAGAGTAATTTATTAAGGCTCACAGTGTAACATGTTCCTACTTCTGGATGTGCTTATCCTGTGAGCTGATATGGGAACTGATTTTTTAAAGTCTTTCCCCCCCTGTTTTCTTACAATTTACAGAACATGTTACATTGACAAGTATTAGGAAACTGTAGCTATTATGGCTCTGTGTCTTCACTCATTCTTTTCCTTAAAGAAAGATTTTCCTCTTTAGACTAGTTTTCAGAACAGTGGATGCTGCCCACTCTGGAAAACCAGATTTTGGGTTTGCTTTCCTACATCTCCTGTTTCAGCTGACATCCTTATCGAGGAAGATCTAGTTCAATAAGAGACTTGCTTGAATGATATTGAGTTCAGGATCATAAGCCTGTGAAGATACTTTTAAATAACCTTATAGCTATAGCCCCAGGAACACTGGTTGCATTTTAGAGACTGTCATGTGGAAGCAGCACAGTAAACTGGAAACACAGCATGGATTGGGTTCATTGATTCATTAGTTGTTTAAGTAAACATTGCTCAGGCCGAATACTTCAAAGTAATTCTGCTGTTTGTAAACTGCAGTTCATTCCTATGTTTATTTTGACCAAATTCAGAGAACCGTTTAGATGTGGTGTTGGGGGATATGGTGTAGGGGAGTACTTTAGAGTAGGGTGGATGGCTGGACTCGATGATCCCGAGGGTCTCTTCCAGCCTAGATAATTCTGTGATTCTGTGAACACAGATGAGGTTATTGGTGGCGCAAGTATCATTTATATCCATTAGGTGTTATGAAAAAAGTGAATTCCTAATCTTTGTGGTACCGTACCGTATAATATACCTGAAGAATCAAATTCAGCCCACCCTGGAGGGCTTCTGCTTTAACTAGTGTGACCATTCCTGTGTTTGCATGCACATTCGCTTCTCCTTCTCTCTTCTGCAGGCTGGTCAGGGTAGCTGTGAACATCTGGCAGCGCTGCTCACTGCTGGTGCCTGTTCACACATCAGCACTCCCTTTGCATTGCAGATGTCAGAGGCACCTGCCCGATGGCCACCTCTGCCGCTTTTGGTGCTGTTGACAGCATTGTGGTACCTTGTAGGATTACTTAATCGTGAATTCTGCTGTTAGAAAAGCATCAAGGGTTGCCTCTCAGTCCAAATCATACTTGGTGCAGAAAGATAAGGTTCAGAGTGGAGAAAAGAACATTTTAGAGGAAACTATTACAGAGGAAAGCAGTACTGAAGTCATGATGTTTCAATCATCCGTGTATAAATTACTGAGTTAAAGGTCCGGAGACTATTTAGCCAAAAAGGGCAGAATCGATCACAGAGATGTGTCATTCTTATTCTCACTTAATGTTGTTCTTTTGTAAATTTCTAGACAAGTTTTTAAAGAGCAAGAGTACAACACAGTCTGTATAGAAATAGAGAAATTCAACTTAGGTATCTGTATTAAGATTTAAGCTTTTATTTACATCCCTTTCCAGAGAAGAATAAAATAATTTCTTTCCCTAAGTAGCCCCAACAGACATATCTTTTACCTAACTTTGGTGTCTGTTTAGGGTAAAAAATATTGGACTTCTTAGATACTAATTATCAGTCTTTGGATTTTGTGTTGTTCATTCTGGTACCTTGGTGGTTTCCACGGAAAACCTATAACAACACTGAAGAGCCCAAGAAACTTTGGGAAGTGAGTAGTTTTCCTTCCTTTTGGAATAGAGTTCTCTGCTTGGAGAGGGGTTATGGGAAAGGGAGGTTATTGATGTCATGATTTCAGTTGGGATAGAGTTAACTTTTTTACTAGCAGCTGGTATAGTGCTGTTTTGGATTTGGGATGAGAAATAGAGCTGACAGCCATCCAAATGTGTGTGGCCATCCGAATTTGGGTTAGGGCTGCTTTGGGGGTGATTGCTTTGTTTCTTTTAACATGGATTTAGCAGAAAGAATTGTCCTTTACAGAGCATCCTTATAGTGAAATGGTTTCTTTCAAAGAAGATTCACTTAATACAGGGATCTCCTAGGTGCATTGCATTCACTCCCTGAAAATTCATCGTGAAAAAAGAGGCAGAGTTCAGGTATTTGCTGTGACATTTTGAATCTACTGTGGACAAAGAAATTGGCTGTCTTCCTGTGTGGTGGGACCTTGTGGTTTTTTTATGTGACGTGGGCTTTGTAGTTATCTCCCCCGTCAATGGTTTTTGGAGGATCTACTGAGCAGCTCAGCTGCCACGAGTTATCTCAAACGTTTTGCACATCTTGCCTAACTTCAGCTACCTGAGATACAAGTATGGTTTTAACAGACTACAACAGCTTTTTTTTCTGGCGTCCTTTGAGGCATGTAACTTGCTTTAATTTGCTCTACTCTTTTCTTTCCATGTAGTTCTCAATATATTGTAGACTTTTCATATTTGATACGCATGAGAAATCCACTGGAACAGCCCTGGGGACATGTTTTGACAACAGAGCAGAAAATAAGAACAGAATTTTGGTGTTTGGAGGGGGGGCAGGAAATGGGGCTGGTTGATTGTCTAGGGAACAACTAAATTTGAACTTAGTCTATTTGAACACCATGTGAATATGCTTTACCACTGACCTTTAGGCCAAAACAGAGGGGGCATTTGGAAAGAAAATAAAACACCGAAACAAAAGCAGATGTTTCCTTCACCCCTTAACAAATGTTACAAGCTGTTCTCTGAGCTCATCACAGAATCTGGTGTTAAGAGAGGTTCAGTGATGAAGTGCTCAACCATGGCAACATGTAAATGTTGTCATTAGGTTTCAGAGGCTACTTTTTTCCCCCAAATTTTACAGACCAAGGAATGCCATATCGCTTCATTGATATCTTGAAAAGATTTCTTTATAATAGTACAGTCTGTAAATTAACTCAACTTTTCATGCTGGAATATAAAGCACATACACTAAGATCAACTGGTTGGTTAATGTTTACATTGCCTGTATCTAGAATGAAATGTACAACTAATATATATGGGCCATTGTGGACAGAAACAGTGAACATGGGACTGTGTTGGCACTAGATGATCTTTAAGGTCCCTTCCAACCCAAACCGTTGTAGGATTCTGTGTCCACTTGAAACCAAAACTGTCGCTACTAACATGATTTTCAAAAATATCTTTTGTTTCTATAATGAACAATTCTTTAATGATAGTAATTAAAATTCACTATCACTTTTTTTTTTTTATTTTCAGTGCTAAATTTATCTGTCATCTTCTCGTTAATTCTCTAGGAGCTCCGTCTGGCAGGTTATTTAGCTAAACTCATGAGGGTACCAATGGGGATGTTGCATAGGATCCTGAATTTGTTGCTGCCCTCCAGCTCACAAAGTGAGGTTCTTTCTGTCCTCAATTCCATCAGTAAATATTCAGATGGTGTTGCTGAAAGTGACAGTAATGCAGATGAGTCTGGCAGCTGTAAGAAAAGGTAGGTGTGGTGGTTTTGTGGTAAAACACTGCAAGAAAAGGTTATTGCTTTAAATGTATATGTATTTGCTGGACAAGCAGATTGACAGCGATAGAAAAATCACAGGTGAATAAGTTTCCTTTTGAAATAAGTTTGTGGAGTAAAAATACTTAGAAGCTGCTACCTTATTTTGTGAAGTATTTTTACTATAATAAATTGATTGATAGTTAATAATTAAATGGTTATTTTATAAATGTATACATCTCGTTCTGATAATTTTCTGCTGACTTTAATTGGATTTTATTAAAATATTTTCCTTCCAGCTTAATAATATTCATAGCACAACAGATTTCAGATGTCTGTAGCTCCTAAAGATATAAAGGAGATCCTCATTTCTAATAATGGAAGTTTCAACCTTGCAGATGCCTGTCCCTTGGTAGTTCATTCCTAAAGTACCAAGTGGGACTTTTTTTCCCTTTACTCTCAGAGATGGATAATCTCCCAGAGCGTTCATTCCACTGTTTATGAGAGATGCTCATGGACCCTTTCTCCAAACTCCCTGCCATGACATGGGAAGGAGAGAAAAGCAGATGCTGTGTCAGATACGAGTTGTCAAGGAACAGAAAAGTGTCCTTGGGACAATGCCCTGAGATGTGATTTACGTGATTTGTGGCAGGGCAGGAAAAATCCTTGAATGCTATTATTGTTTGTATTCATGGTATTGCTGTCGTGGGTTTGGTAGCTAAAATCAGAAAGGGGAGGAAAGTGTGTATATTTGGGAACCTTCTGCTGGGAATCTTTTTCTTTCCTGCTCCTTCAGGAAGAACCAGGAGTTGTGGCAAACACTGGAGGACAAAGTAAGGCAAGATCTCATAAACAGAAGTTTGGAAAAGTTCCCTTCTCTAAACAAGAGAAAAGACAGGTAAGGAGAAAACAGGAAGAAATATATATATGGGGTTTTTTTATGTTTCATTTCATCTCCAAAGGTTCCTCTGTTAGAAATCAGAAAATGAGTTCATAACTATGCATTTTCTGACACTTCTGCTGTTTGGTGCTTGTGTTTTGCTGTAATGTATTTGCACATAATAAGCAGTAATAGTATGCCTAAAAAGATTTTTTTTCCATACATATCCACAAAATTCACACATTTTTCCTATAAATTGCCCATCTTCCGTATGGGTATTTATTTTAAGATTCCTTTCCTTATGCAATTTAGTATCTCATAAAATTATATGTAAATTATCAGGGACTGGAATGCAAATTGCAGTTCTGTCTATTGAAATATGAATTTCTTTAGCTTCCGAAGTCACCACTTCTAGGTCAGGATATGACATAGAAAGTTATACTTTTTTTGCCCAAGTATTCATTTTCCAATTCAATTTTTTTCATTAATGTAGCTTGGTAAAGAAGAAGCAACTTGCCCTCTTGGAAGAAGCCTCATTCCTTCATCTTGGATGTTTGCCTACACGTCCTCCTATGGAACAGTCTGACCCTCCTGTTCCCTTGAACATTGCAGCTGCAGAAGCCATAGAGCTATTAGACACAGGGGAGAAGGTGGTGGTGTTCCGTGAGCTGAGTCATCCAATACTTTCTTTGCATAATTCTCCCAGGAAAAAGAAAAAGAACTTTCTGAATTCCAAAAAGGCTGCTCATGCAAATATGGACTCGTGAGGGCGACTTCCATTCCAAAGTATCAATTAGGGAAGAGGAAGTTATTTAAAATTCAGCAAAATAATGAGAAAGAATGAAGTGTGCAGTTTAAATAACACGTACATTGTTTTAATCTCATTTGTCTGACATTGTAAATAGCTGTAATTTTAGAACGCCGCAGTTAGCAACGTGCATTGTGCATTTTTTAATTCTTGTCAGCGTATGATGCAGTAGATGAAATATGGATGTTTTATGACGCACTTTCTGGCAGGCAGGACTGTTCTTTCAGTACATTTTCATCATTTTTGCACTGATTTTACTGTAGCTGTATTTTCATTATTTATAGGAAGGCTATTTATTATATAAAGTAAGTACTGATTTACTATTCTTGTATTTATGTATTCTTGTAATAAGCTACGGTATAGCAGATGGCATGAAGAGATGAAGTGGATGACCCACAAGTCCTCTGTTCTCTGATTTTCTGTTATTCTAGCTAATTTACTGTTTAATATTGTGTTCCTTATAGGCTTTGAGGGTTGCTTCTGCAGTCTGTGTTCTACAATGATAGCTCATAGTCCAGATATTCAGCATATACACACGAACTAAGCCTTACAGCCTGGAGTCACTTCAGCTTTTCGCTATTCTTTCTAAAATTACTTCAGTTGAACTATGAATGTGGCTGCAGTTGAAAAGTGTACTAAATATTTGCAACTTAATGCAATCTTTTTCTTGGGGAACCAATGTTCACACTTGCTCAGCAGAAAAGGGAAAATTGTAAATGGGCATGTAATACCTTCAAAAGCTTTTTTGATTGCAATACTGCCACTTGCCACAATTTTAGGTGTGTATTTTTGAAGTTCTTATTCCCAGATTTCTCTAAATTGATGAGAATGTAATTTTATATTTCAAAAAGAGTTCATTTCTAAACCTTTCTAGTTGACAGAAAACAGCCTGTTAAGTATGAACTCTAAAAACAGGAACAGGAAAAGGCTAATTAAAGAAACACAGATATTTATTAATATTTCATGATATTCAAGCCTGTTTTGAAATTTTTTTGAACTGCATTTAAATGTTATGCTCTAAGGGTACTGTGATCATATATTTTGCAATTTTTCACGCATGGAGTTTGTGGTTCTTTTTATTACTAGGGTGCCAATTTCATTATAAAAATAAAAATGTTACAATGTACATGTGTCTGCAGTAGGCATCTCTTCTAAGTGGAAAAAAACATATTTTTTCCCCACTTCTCTTGACAAGTTTAAGTATTCATCCCACAGTAAACAACAATTAGTGTTTCATATCTAATGCTATTAGCATTAGAAAATGTATTCAGTAATTAGCCTGATAATCCTAATTATTTTTTGATTGCATTCTCCAGACTTTTCATAGAAGTTGTTGCTCTCAAAGAAAGAGGAGCCCGTCAGGGTGGTGGGATTTCAGAGTCACTGTGTTTTCATGCCTCTGGTCTATCATCCCCCAGGTGTGGGTAGGTGAAGGTCTGTCCTGCCTTGGAGGTAGGTTGTGTTGTATCAGAGGAGACTCAGGTGTTTCAGAAAGGGGTTTGTCCCAGTGCAAGAAAAGCCAACAGGAAAAGCTGAGCTGTGCTGGGGTCTGCAAGGAGCGCTTGGGAACTGAAGTACCCTCTCTTGAATACGAGTCTCTTCCAAAATTTCTTCACAAGCCCAGAGTGTTATAATATAAAAGGGAAATGACAGTACTAATCACAGGTAAGACATTGGGGCCAATAGCTTTAATCAGTTACAATAATACAAAGCAACATCTGAATGTTGGTTGCAATATCAATTTATTAGCCTTAACAGATAATCTGTATTTCTAATAATACAAAGCTGATTGGTAACTCTCTTGCAGCTCATCTCAAATTTGAAGCAGCTCAGTGATTGTAAGTATGCTAGCAGGGAAAGTCATGCCCTTCTATGAATCAGTTTCATATCATGCAATACATATCCAAAAGAAACGTCTAGATCTTAACATCTCTTGTGCCTTATGAAAGAAAATCTGAATGTTGGTTGCAATATCAATTTATTATCCTTAACAGATAATCTGTATTTCTAATAACACAGAGCTGATTGGTAGCTCTCTTGCAGCTCATCACAAATTTGAAGCAGCTCAGTAGGGAAAGTCATGCCCTGCGATGAATCAGTTTCCATATCGTGCAATACATATCCAAAAGAAATGTCTAGATCTTAACATCTCTTGTGTCATATGAAAGAATGACAAGCCATTCAAATTAAGCACAATTAGCTTCATAGTCATCAATAAAATAAGTTATATAAGGCCAGATTCTTCAGGATATTGAACATGATCCACATGGGGCAAGTTGTTCTTCAATCTCACATAATTAACATCAGAAAGGGACACCTTATAGTCTGGCTGAATCTCCTATTTTAAACAGATGTAGCCAAATTAAAAGGATAAAAGTATCTGGTAAGGGTGCTAATATCAGGCTTATTGTAGAATTGAGACTTCAAAGAAACACCTCACTTGTTTAGCAGCTCTTCCTGTTGGTTTCTACGTGGGTGAAAAATGCCTTTAACTGAAATGAAGAACCCTCTAATTAATCCCATAATTAATTGTGTTCCCCGGAAAGTTCATTAATTCTCGTCTTGTCCCTGACTGTTGACAATGTACTTGCATCTCAGCTGCGGGTGTTGTCTCCCCTCAACCTGAAGCCATTGACCAAGGAGCCAAAATGCTCAAAGAACAGACAAAAGTAACTGTCCTTGGGCAGTGATGCTTTAATCCGCCCAGGGAAAACTGACTTACTGACAATGGTACCGTTTATTGAAGGAACTATTCTCCACACTGGACTAATAAACGGTGGGGTTTTGTTATCATTTCTTCAACGTGCACTTCAATAATGTTCTCTTGTGCTCTGACTCTAAGCGTATCCCTCCTGCCCAGGGCACTGCCTGGCTCCCAGTTCAGGATTTTCTGGAGGCTCCTCGGCATTATCACTAGCCCAGCTTTCTGCTCATGGTATTATCCCTCATGAAGGACCACGTCCTGTTTGTCAAAGCAGAGATATGCATCGGTAGGGGAGAAAATGCTAGAGCCATATAAAGACTCGAATAAAATTATTTTAAAATAATTTAGTCCTTTTAACATTAAATGGGCACTTGCTGGAACATTTAAAATTGTTAGGGTCCTCAGTGTCCATAGATTGAAACAGAATCAGTATGCTTCTGGACCTGTGCAACTATTAGCAGTGGAGTAATTAGTTATTCACCAGGTTTTCTGCTGTGTCATATTATGATCCTGTCGTTCATGTTGTACATTGTAGTTTCCTCATGAATGCATTTACTGAAGTCTAATTAATTTGAATAATGAGATTCTTTGCTACATCTCTTAATGGAGGTTGAAACAAAAATTACAGTGTCATAGAGAACAGCGTGAAGCCTGCATAGTTCCCTCTAGAAAGAATAAGATTTTAAAAGGTTGTTTATTCTCCTTGCCACGTTTCTGGCTTGGCATGTCAGAGACAGAAACTGGATTAGCATGCGAGATGTGCTGCTCACTCAATTGTTTAGTGTAACTCTATGATCAAGATTTTATTTAAAAGATTTAATTTTGAAAGTGTTTTTTTTTAATTTTTTAAGGTTTTTAATAAAAAAGATCCCACATGGGGAAAAACATCTTAGGGAAGATGTACACAAAATGTTATTCTGCAGCAACTGAGATGAAAACGTTTCCATGAAATGACTTGAGATTTCCTACAATGAGTCTCTATTTCATTTCCTCTCCTCAGTATTATGTATTAATTTATTATAAAGTAGAATACACATGCTAAGCCTAATGAAGAATAATTAATACAAAGAATGAATGACTGGATCTTCTGGTAGAGACTTTCAACATTGTGTCAAAAAGTCAATCAGTTGTAAAGAAAATTAAAAATACATACATGGACCTAGCACTTCGCTACAGAAAAATGTAAAAATGGAAGTTAAAAGGTTAATGCTTTTGTGGAATTAATTGTTATGTTTAACAGGTAAGTTTATCTTCACTTACTGCTATTGTAATTTTGGGTTTGGATTAATTTTTGAAGTGACAATGTCTCTTTAATAAGGTCAATCCTACAAAATACTCGTCGGCTTTATTTGAACCTGGGGAAATCACGCTGCTTTCTTTCATTATCTTGTATTTACCCAGCTGCTATTTTAACACCTTTATTTCTTCTGGGGAATGTTAAGTTTTTATGCTGTTATCTTAATACAACCCAGCGCCAGTAATTGCATTGCCTTTTATCAACAGCTCTCGCTTCCCGAGAGACTGACAGTGGGATTTTCAAACACCCCACGCCAAGCCCACTCTCTCAGCTGGCCCAGATGTTTCACTGGTGTAACTGGGGCAGACGTAGGTCTACCAGCATAAAGCTTATTTTCCTTGCTGGGTAGTAGAAGTCACAGGCTGTTGACAGCTGTAGGAGAGTTCATACGAACACTTGTACCAGCTGAGCAGTATCATGCAAGTGATGAACGTTATCCTCCTGGCTGGGTGCTCCAGGTGAGACCCAGCCTTTTCCACCTTCTGCTTCTCCAGTCAACTCCTCTTCTGCAAAATGGCTGGCAAAGGCCACCAGGTCAGGTCTTCGGTGCTTTTTTTCCACTTGTTTTCCTGTCATTCAGAGAGAACAAGGCAGGGAAAGTCAGGCTCAACGTTTGTGAAAGACTATACAGCGTACTTGCTGTTGGCCTTTGTGCTGCAGACAAGCTGTGATATAAGCAGTCCATTTCACGAGAGCTGATACGTCCATCTCTGTATCTGAGCAGTCTGTGCTTGTTGGCATATAGTTATTTTTCTCACCTCAGCTGGATCAAAACGTTCAAGGGGCCACATTGACTGAAAGCAATTTGTTCTCCCTAAGGTTCAGACATTCCTCTGGAGAGGAGGAGACAGATGTTGGGTTATATGAGCAGGGAAGTGAATTACTTTTGAAAAAAGCCAACTTCTTTGGAGCATCTTCTTCAATTATGCCAGAGAAGCTCTCTGCAGAAACGGGGTTGTGTATTTTCAGCCACTTTTGTTTGAAGGAGGGTAGCTGAATAAGTAAATAAATTAAAACCTGGAAGTGGTAGGTATCATTCCAAGCCAAAGTAGCGCTCGGAATCAAAGGGGAGAACTTGGTAAGTTTGAGCGTTGGTGTTGGGCTTTAGTCCTTGATTTTGTGTAGTTGAGAATGACATCTGGTTACAATGTGTGAGTGGTTTTGTAGTTACACGACAAAAATATCCCTACACAGAGTCTTTTAGAAGGAGTGAAAAATTACTTTCAGGAGTATAAATTGAAAGGCTGTTAGAAAATATTTTGAGTGGATAGATGTGCAATGTCTGTATAAATTGGAATAAATGTATAATTGTCAGACTTTTCCAATGTATTTTTGTTCTGCTTATGGCTTGATCATTGCTAGTAATTAAATCTGGTCATGTCTGCCAGCAGATTTTTACTCATTTGTTGTTGATCATTGGTAATTCGTCCCTCTAAAATTGCCATCTTGGCTGTATCTGCATAATTGGCCTTTATGGATGCTGCATGCACAGGAGTCTGTCTGTTATTGCTCTTTGTGTACGGTAGAAACTGGGTAATTCAGGGTTGCATTATTGGAAGTGATCTCTTTCAAAGGGATCTGATCCCTTTTTCTTCCATCTCTGCTCAGCACCCTCATGGGATGAAATGATTCCTTACAGGTCAGCTCCTACCCTACCTTTTGGAGTCTCGTCCTGGTTGCACAGAGATTGGATAATTTGTCACCTGCACTGGGAGCCAAACACCTAAGGAAGGCTCTGGGCTTTTTTTGTCAACTCCTTTTATCCAGATTTGCTGTCCTGAGTTAAACCTGTGTGAATTATGGCCTCCAGTTGTGCCAAGGGAGATTCAGATTGGATATTAGGAAAAATTTTTACACTGGAAGGGGTATTAAGCATTGGAATGGGCTGCCCAGAGAAGTGGTTTAGGCAAAATCCATGACGGCATTTAAAAGATAGATCGACACAGTGCTTAGTGACATGGTTTAGTGATGATTTTTTATCAGGGCTAGGTTGATGGATGGACTAGATGATCTTAAAGGTCCCTTCCAACCTAGACAATTCTATGATTCTGTGATTCTGATCCCAGTGGTGGACCAACAAAGGTCTGGGAACGCAGGCCCCAGTGCACTGCATTTCACTTGTGAATCAAACAAGTGAAAAATCGTACCAACACTGGAATAAGGCAGTTCTCAGCCAGCTGATAAATATGCAGCACCGTCTCTCGTGGGCATTGGCTCCTGAAGAGCACTGCAGAGGGGAGAGAGGGCTCGGGAGCTGTCTCTCTTCCAAACCAGGCACAGAAAAACCACAGGTTCAGCAAATTTCCTGTAGGCTTTTGATGCAGAGCAGGAAACAGTAATACTAATGGAGTGTGTGCTGACAAAGATCTTTAAAAGCATCTTGCATGTTGCTGTCAAGAGTGAAGTTGATTTCTAATATCAAGCCTAGACCACGGAATGAATAAAATGAGATTAGGAAATGACTTTATTCCAAGAATAATTGTATTGCTGCCTTTGTGTGTGTTTGAGAGGTTTTATTCCTAATTGAAGCATATGAAGAGAGCACTTCTAGCATTTGGAAATAATATTTGCCAAGAATATGTGATAAGAAAATTATGATAACAAAACCTTTATAAATTCGGGGGAGAAAAAAAAACCCTGCAGAAATGACCAGGCATCTTCCTGCCTCCTCCAAGTTTTATGCATATGAATAGTTCCTTAAATGCAATAATACTATTTACATGAATAGAGATGTCAGGGGTTGGTTAGTACAAACCCGGCGCGCTGTGATTCAGTGTCGGATCAGACTGGAGAGTAATTCAGTGTGGCACAAAATCCTGCTAGCATGTTCTGGCTGTCAAGGTGCGCTCCATGCACAGGGTACGTGCTGCAATTTGTTTTGCTTTATTTTGATCATCTAAATGTCACGGTGTCTAGTCAAAGCTAAATGTCGTGGCTTTCCCCGTAACTGAGAGACAGGTAGAGGCATTACCCTGGGACAGTTCATCTAACATCTTATCACAGGCTGTATAGGTTGTCTTTTGAATAACTCTTCACTGCTTTGTTACTAAATGAAATTAGAGAAGCGGAAGAACTGGGAAATTTGACTCCATGCTACCACGTAGGAAAACATAAAAATCGCATAAAAATCTGTTTCTCCTTCTCTTGGACTTTTCTGCTGTGTGTGACTTCTGCAAAGCAGACGTACATTTTCATGGTGGGTCTCAGAACCTCCTTATAGAAAATCTACTGAGTGCCAGACATGATGGTTAGGAAGGAGGAGAACTGTGTTTTATTAGACTAACTAATATACTTGGGCAAAGCAAATGAGCTTTTCAGCATCCAAGTGTTTCTTCAAACAAAAACAGATCTTTTCAGCTTCTGGCTACAGTTGCCAGGGGAACAATTTCAAACAAACATGTGATTAGAGCTGGTCAATATTTTTAATGAACAAATGGCTTTCATTTCAAAACCAAACTTGTTTAACACATATTAAACAAAATTGGAAATAACATTTAGTCTGGTTTGTTTCCAGTTTCCTTTTCTTTTGCTTAATTCTTTTAAATGTCTGAAAATGTTGAATTTTTGCTTTTCCTTGGCTTTATGAAAATAAGCCCTTTTTTAATAGAGGCAAAACATGTTATGAAACACTTGGATAAAAGAGTTCTTCATTTTAAGCCAGTCATTTAGTGCTAAATCCTCAATCTTGGGACCTTTTTTTGATACTAACAATAGGGTATGTATTTACCCAATACCCAAATGTGATCTTCAATTAATTCTTCTCCACTACAGTCTCACCCTAAAGGCATCTACATTTCATAAGCTTTGAACCATTATTTTCCACATTCACCTAAATGTTTATTGGTAATTATGCGCCGATGATCCCAAAGTAGTCCAGTCTCACTGGGGCTGCATAGCTTGGTGTATTATTTATCCTGAAACATGTTTATCACCTAGAAGCTTGATGGAGGTGGCTCAGTTGAGGCTCTACATCTGTGTGCTTCTCCCAGACCAGCATATTGTATGTGGTTGGTTGTGGGGCCAGGCTGACATGGGGGTAGCTGGCTGACACAGGTCATGCTTGTTGGAGGAATCAAGACATATAGGTGCTTTTTTTATTTAAGAGTTGTTGGGTTTTGGTTTTTTAGTTTCTAATGCCTTCCTGATGAGCCAGCAGGGCTTTACAAGGTAAGAGTGTGGGGTTTTTTTTAAATATATTTTAATGGTTTGTCCTCAGGAAGCAGTCAAATATATAAAAAGCAGCCATAGAAATCATGTGAAGATGCAACTTGAGAGCCCTCCCCTACTTATACGAGTGGAGGCAACATAAGCTTGAAAGCATAGGTACTCTCTCAAACTAGGCCGAGTTACGATACTGTTATTGCCAGAGAGGTAGCCTTCATGCTGTCTAAATTCTCCGAAACCCTTAATATAATTGTCTGAAATCTGAAAATCCAATCAGTCAAATGTCTTATTAATTGAACTTGTTTGGGACCCTTGGTGCCGCCCGTCTGAAGGGAAGCAGAGTGAGCCCTTTGCTCTTCGCCTGGTGGTGTTGAGTGGTACTTTGGAAATCAAAGCATCATAAGACTTTTGAATGAATGAATGAAACCTTTCTGGTGAGCAGTTAAATTCTGGCACTGTCACCCTGAGAAATACCTCTTTCCTGAAAGCGATTAATTTGCCACGTTGAGCAGTTGCTGCCAGTTTGTCAACCCACAGCTCGTGCTCCTTCTCCAGCTGCTGTGAGTGAAAACTGGGGCCGAGCCCTGGAGGAAGGTAGGTACAAACCATTTACAGGGCACCAAAGGATCTTATGAGGCCAGTGTGCTCAGAACATTGCCGTGCTCAGCTGTAACTCGCTGTGCTCTGGGCGAGAGCCTTGGTTTTATCGCCACAGATTGTGTTAATCAAAATGAACACCAACAAATCTTTAGACTCCTTTCATGACAGTTAATATCTACAGAGCCGAAAAGGCTGTCTCGGAGATATATTTGCCTGGGAGTGCATGGCTGTATTGCTGACATAAGAAATCTGCTAATTCTTCTTGTTGTGGATGATGCCATCGTGCCCGGGAACTGCCGCTGCAGTGGGCTGAAATGCCATGTGATTGCGTTTCAGAAATTAAAAGTGTTGATCATATCTTCCCATCAGTCCCAAGAGGCAATTTTATGTGTTGGTTTTTTTTCTTGGTTCTTCCTGGGGCTTGAATTAAATAACCATAGAGCTAAGTATGCGTATGTACTTTATGAAACTGTGCTGTTATATTACACATCTGTGACAATTTCACTTGGAGCCAGATCTTGAGCACAGATCCATTGATGTTAACAGATGTATCCTAATTGATACCCTTGAAGCTCTCTTGATGATTCATATGTTTCTGCTCTGTCAGTTGTGGCTGGTTTTTTTAATTTTTCTTTTTGCTTTAGCATAAACATATAAACAGAAGAAATGAATACATCTCTGTGTGATTTCCATATTGTAACTGGAAACAAATTCTTAGACCTGAAATCCATTTCTGCTCTATTCATCCTTGTAAACCCTCCCATTGACTAGGGAATTTTAATTTCATTTGATTCCCACCGCAGTTAAACTGAATAATTCTAACTACTCCTTTGCATTTGGACTCTCTGGTAATACTGAGCAGCCTTCCAGCGTATAGAGAATTGCAGGTGGAATGACAATTACTGGTCTCATAGTGCACACTGTGGGCATGTACATTAAAATGTAATTTGAATCTCTTCCTTTCACCTACTTTCAGTGGGTTTTATTCTTTAAAAGGGAATTCTTTGTGTTTCAGTAATACGGACTTTATATTACTTCCATTCCGCCAGTAGTTGTTTTGAAAAAAAAACAGCAAAGAAATATTGCTACTCCCATTTAACAGAGGGAGAAATAAAGCACAGAATAAATAGATTCAAAGAAATAGAGAGTGGTCCTTCCAGCAAGTGCTATCGTCTAGCATCTATCCCACGAACTTCAGTATGCCATCCTTTCCCAACGAGGAGTGAAGAACAGCTGAAGCCATTTCACAAGCAGTGGAGGGTGAAAGAAGGCAATAAGAAAAGTACTTCTTGAGCATGCAACAATTTGAAAGTAAGTCTGAAACTCACTTCCGACAATGCAGGTCATTAAAAAGGGCATCTTTATTACTGATATAATTTTAGTTATTACTGGAAAACACTGTATATTTCAAAAATTGTTTGGTTTACATGCCATTGTGAAGATAATCGCTTAAAAAAAAGGTGACTGCAGAGAAGTTAGTGTGGAATTAAGGGATATCAAGCCAATTCTACCACTATTATTTCAGTGAAAAGTGTGTGGAGAAAGATGGAGGGATGGGATGTGAGTTTCTTTCTTTTCAGTGAATAGAAAACTGCTCAAGCTGTCACGATGTTAAAAGGATATAATGTCAGATGTAAAATTCATAACTATGGATAGAGTCATCAAGAAGGGTTGTAATCAGCATCAGGGAGTATAAAAGCCTTAAAAAGATGTGTCTGCATACAGCCCTCATGAAGCTCTGTTTCAGGTGGCAATTCTGGAATAGCACTGAATTTCTTGATCAAGCAGAGTATGCACTAAGTCAGGAGCAGGCGCTGGGTTCAGAGTTATTGCTTACATTGTCTTGGGTAAGTCATTTCATGTTTTGTCTGAAGTGCTGATGTTATTAATAGCATGAAATAATGATATTCAAATTACTATAATCATAACTGTTGATTGTAGTTGATTGGAAAATAACTATTCTGCTTGCCTTTTCTTGAAGGAAATTTTGATTTGTTTCCACAAAATCACGAAAGTAACATTTTGCTCAAACTTCAAGTGTTTTGATTGAACAGGGGTGTCTCTCCTCCCCCAAGATTGCTGTTCAGGGCTGTATTCCTCATCCCATGCTACAGGCAGGGCTCAGAGGGGGATAACTGGGAGACAGGGGAAGGCATCTACTTTAGTTATTTCCACTGCATCTCACACCATGACTGCTGGGCTCTGCATATTACCAAAAGGAGGTACAAGGGATTACTGGGAACAGAAGACGTACAGAGGCTTAAAACCCAAGCTGGCCAAAGTACGAGTTCTTTTTGCATAAATGTTTTTGCAAGCAGTACAAAACTCTGAATTTGTAAAAATAGGAGCAAAACAAAAGGCCTACTGCTGCTACTGAGATCAAAAGTTACCTAGAAGACAACACAAAAAAGAAATCAAGCTTTGATTTTGGCTTAACTGCTAGACAAATTGTGAAAACTGTTCCCTGTCTCAGTTCCTTCCCTTGGTCCATAATTCTTCAGGTGGTGTGAAGAAGGCAGGTGGGCTGACAGGAGGGAGATCGTCTCTGGGAGCTGCTTGAGGATCCCCACTGTGCTGCATCCCCACACCATCGCTCTGCTCCTCAGTGAAGACTGAAGCAGAGAGAGGGCATCTGAGGCTGGGCCTGCCATGACCTGCGACCTGGCCTCCCCCAGGACTCTGCTCACCTCTATCTGCCCTCTTTCACATACTGCCCCTTCCCTGCGCTGTCTCCTGGGCACAGCATCTGTCTCCTCGTGATTTCTGCTAGGGAAAAGGGGAAAGAAAAAGGAGAGAAAGAGAAATGAAGAAGAAAAGAATGAAAGAGAAAGGGAAGGAGATGGGAAGGAAGAAATTAAGTAGAAGGAAAGACAGGAGAAAAAAAAAAGAAGAATGAAAATAACAGGAGAAAGAGAAGAAAAAGTTAAAAAAGCAGAAGCCCAGATATCTTTAACAACAGCACAACCAGAGAGGCAGCGAATACAGTTCTCTATGTAGTGCTCCCCTAGTCTGAGATTTAACAGATCTAGACAAGAACTGAATCTCTCTGCTATTCTTTTGTTCCCTCTCATTTTGCTTTTTAGGAAGGAAAATCGGCATCAAAGAGCAACAACCGTTCTCCTTCCTCTGTTTTTTCCCCGAAGAGACAGCTAAATACTTGAATGCCATTAAAAAGACTGACAAATAAATGTATTTTTCATTTAAAATAAATCTTCTCTACAGGTGAAGGGGAAAAGGTAAACAGAATTGTTAAATTTAATTTCACTTTGTCTTTCACTTTTCAAATGCTTTAACAGTTTTTCTCTCCTTTATATCTTTAAGATAGGGTTAAAAAGATTTAATGGAGGTTGTTGCTATGGTGCTCATGCCAAGGTGCCTGCATTCATTCCTCTGAACCTTGGTTAGTGCTTGTACCTGTTTACAGCTTTGTCTGGATCTATTTGTTCTATCAAAATTTACACAGTGCACCCCAGCTGGTAGAGAATGTGTGCTTGATTTTGCCTTGAGAAGATGCAGAATAAATGTAATGTGAAAGAAAGGTCTGCGGGCCTTTTTTTAACACTTCTCAAGTCTTTTCATAGACTCAGAACATGTGTGTGCAGAGACAGACACAAGAGATGCTGTATTTGGCAACGCTTGCAAATCAACCGACAAATTATTTCAGGGTTTTTTAATAGCTTTACTAAACATTACAACTGATTGAGCAGTCCTTGCCAGCTGACATCGCAAAGAGATAATCCTGAATGATGTCATCATCAGAGCTTTGTAGAGAGAAGGGAAAGTTAGTCAATCTGATCTATCCCATTGTGTTTTTAATACCAGTTTAATTTTTTGTGATCACACAGGCATTTAGCTCTAAAAGGTGAAATAGTCTCCAGTCCTTCTTCTGGACATGGAGCAGAGGAGAAGGTCCAAGGAATTCACAGCCCTTCACACGTCTTGCATCTAAGCCCTGGCCAGAGGTGAGGGGCTGAGCTCCAAGTCCAGCCTTTGCTCTGGGGAGCTGGTCATGCTGCTGAGCTCCACTGGTGACGGGTGGCATTTCCCTCTGGAGATGCTGCCCTGTTCAGACTCTCTCTTGCCCTTGCACACACCAATGCCTGTGCAGACACCGTGGCAAACAGCCAATCTTAGCAACACAACACAAGACTGATAGCTTTTCTGAACACACCGTCAGGTCAGGGCTTGAATTAGCATTATTGTATTCTAACAGAATTAAAAGAGAGAAGTCCACTAAGAAATATTGTGTAATTAAACTGCAGTCTGTATCATTTATCTGTAGCAACGTAGCAGTACCTTCCATTAAAATGTTCATCTTGGAGTTCAAGCACGTTTAGATCCAACGGTGTTATTTTTTCTGATCAAAAGGGGCCATTTTTTCTATAGGGCAGGCTGAACTACGGTAATACATGAGTGAGCACATACACAATGAACTGCAAGAGCTTGTGTTTCTGATGGTGATACATCTTATTCTTTGTAGTTCTGTACTGTTCCTCCATTTATGAGCTGATGGCAGTATCAGTCATTTCTTTAGGAAGTACCATCTGAGGGTTTAGGTCACATATTTATCTTCCCTCCTGAGGTAAACCTGTTGCTCTAGAGAAACACAACTCAAGAGGTAATGCATGGGGCATGCAGTTGTTCTGATTTAACATGGCAGTGTTTTTCTCTGTGACAGGAAACCTTTTCTCACCAGATAATCATACTTGTTCTAAAATAAATGTTGTTTCTGACTGACAAAAAAAAAAAGTAAAAATTGTGTCCTTATTTCTAAGGAGAGGATGACTTCAGTAATGTGGACTGCCTGAATTAGAGGAGAAAGAGTAGAACACCAGTCAACGAGGATGAAAGCCTCTACTGAAGCTCCTGGCCTTCGTGGGACAGCCTAGGCGTATCACCTCGAATGCTCTCCTTACAGCCAGGTGTGGTTTAGGTCTTGGCAACAAGAAAGCATGTGTGTGTATCCTGGAAAGTTTATTCTGAGCTGCCTTAAGAAAAGCTTTAACTGGTCTATCCAAAGGTCTTTTGAAGTCTGTTGTGTCCCCAGTGATACCATAACTTAATGCCAAGGGAAAAACAAGAACTGGTCAAGCAGGTGTCATCCTTTCCCAACGTGCAGCTATTTTAGCTTTCTGACATTTGGATGTGTTTTCTATGTTTTCAGTGGGTTTCTCTTTCATCTGGTTCTTCATCCTTGTACCCATGTAACTTTAGCGCCCATGGCACCCTTTGGCCATTAGTTCAGCAGGTCTATTTGTTAAGCAGTACACCATTTTGTTTGTTTTGTATAAAGAGGAGTTGGCATAGGGCATAAATAATAGTGTGCAAAGTCCCTTCAGAGCAAGTCCTTACTGCAAGTTGTCCATCTTCGACTCCAGCTCTGGCAGGAGCTGCTCTTTTGGAGCCACATTCCTCCTCAGCTCACATGGGTGCCAAAAGAAGAGGTCTGAAGATGAATCTTAGCACCACTTGTCATCACTCAGAGTTTACACATTTACTATTAGCTGTCTTATTTCTAAGCTGTCGATGCTTAGTATACCATAGCTTTCTATGCTAAATGAAAAGAGAAGTAAAAATTTCCCTTCTTTATAATAAATAATATGAAAGTGTCACTTTGAAAATTACCTCCAAGCAGGCTGGTGATTGGCAGTGCAAGTTTTATCTCAACATAGTTTGTTTTTGTACAGTGCTCATCACCACAGTGTCTAAACCTTTCAGAATGCATCATCACAATTGCTTTCTAGGGAAGGATTATCTTTCTTTTATGGAAGGAGAGCGGAGGCATTCAAGGTCTGGTCTAGCACCTGGGAAAGCTGATGACAATCCTGTTTGCTAAAGGTCAAACAAGGACTCTGTGGCAAAGCTGATGAGAATAACAGCTCAGTACTTTAACCTCTGAACCATTCTCTCTCTTTTTCATCATATTTCTAGTTTTTTAGTGTTTTCACTTGAATTCACTCATTTATCTACATATCTAAGATGATGTATTGTTAAAATATTCTGGCACCTGTCATGTATTTTCTGCTCAATATTTGCAACCAGTTAGAAAGTGCAGTTTCCAAAATGATAGACCAGTGGGTGAAGGAGCATTGAGACAATTTCATTTTCTCTGGGGATATAAAAGTATTGACAACATTAGACTGATATATTCTTTTCTTGAAGCAGATTTAGTAGGGTAAGTTACTGTATTTTGCTACCACTTATACATCCTAAGTTTGTTAACAATTTTCTACAGTTATAAATAATCCACTAATAATTTGTTTTCTGATGCAAAATTGAGTTTTATATGTGACTAATAAATGTCATATGGTGGCTGTCCCCTCATTCTTATTTTAACTCTTATTTTTATTTTGCAAATGACAGAGAAGGGTATATTCTCAAAGCTCTTATTTCAGTTTATTTTCTCTGCAGGGCAATGGACTTATTTTTTCTAGGATACTGAATGAGATATCATTTTTAAACTGTCATGATCTTGCCCCAAAATAACCTACAACATTACTGTGAATTTATTTTTTTTACTTTTTTTTTTTCCTGATTCAATTAGGTAACTCCATTACTGTATTTATATTCAGTGAAAAAGTTGTTAATAGCACAAGTGGTTTTTTGCACTCCTTTTAAATATTGGATGCAGTTCCAGAGGAGGGCAAACTATGTGGGATATGAGCAAGGATGATGGATTTTTGGATGAATATGTCTAAAACAGTCATGAGAAATACTCAGAAATTGCTAGCAACAATAGCAAACACGGAAAGAGAGATCATAACTCTCAGCAGAGCAGTTTTTGCTGTTCAGTGTTACTGTGGGTTTAGATGACACTACCCATGCACTTGCAAACAAGTAGAAAAGTAGGACAGAACTTATCTAACCTAAACTGTATTTTTTGCTTAGTACTAATTGGTTGCGCTAAAATCTAGGCAGAGTGATTCCTAACAGAAATGGTCACAAGGAAAACATTCAGTGTTTACCAAGGATTACTGCCTCGTAATATGTGTCAGACCACAATCATTGCCTGAAATCTAATAGTGAAACAAAGACCCTGATTCAGGATTTCCTAATGACATTAGGAGGCTTTTCATTCAATTTACAGAATTTTGGGTTTGGTCGTCAGTTGCCTTTTTGAAACACATTTTGTCAGCCAGCCTGCAGTGCCTGGCACAGCTGGGTCTTCTAACTGCTACCACTGTTCTTGGAGAGATATTAGCCCCTGTATTTATACAACTCAGCCATAGCAACTGCCAACAACTGAAACACAATGTTTTTCTGTCTTTTTTGGTCTCATAGTGAATTAGCACCAAATTCTTTGGCCATTAAATCATGCAGGCCACTACAGATATTTACTATGAAACAGCAAAACTGAATTCACTAATCAATCAACTGCATAAAAGCCTCAAACAGAGCAATTAAATTGTTCAAATGAAACTATTACAAAATATATTACAGCGGGAAGTTCATTTCAGTATTTCAATTCACTTAATTAAGTGGCTAATTCAATGAGCTTAGGCTTATTTCAAAACACTGATCTGAGGACTGAATCTCCAAATCTGTATTTTTTATTTCTGTCATTCTTTACCTCCTCCAGGTCCCCAAACCCCGAGCTTCTCTTAGCTGTGAGTCTCATCTAGCTTCGGCACAGACTACTAAGTGTAAGTCTCGCATGAATTATTTCTCTGTTTGCTCCATATAGGCTTAAGTTCCTGGGCTGAAAAATCAAGAGATTTTCTGATTTGCTCTACAATTAAAAGCCTTTTTTTTTTTTTTTTTTTATTCTTATCGTGTTCTAAAGCCCACATTAAATAGGTTATGGCTGAAATGGAGAGGTGTTTAACAGCCAACCATTCTCTGAGGATCATATGTAAACAGTGACAAACTTGAAGATGAACAGCCCCCTGAATGCAAATGTTGCCATCCCAATTATTTCCCCCTTAGGCCTTAATATGTTGATAACAGGCATTCCCTTCTCTGTCGGGTCAGCTTGGGCTGGGGCTGTGTTCATCTAACTAAGGTCAACAGCGTGGCAGATTTGGGGAGCATCTCTAGCAGATACTTTCCAGAATAGAAAACATAATACAAATACCAGCTTTTGGTGTATAAATAACCGATAAGGCATTAAGGGATAAGAACACTATTTCTAACCTTCCATTCATTAAATTCTAGTTTTCCTTTGCAGATTTAAAAAAAAAAAAAAAAGGAAAGAAAGGTACGCCCAACATAATTGAAGAGCTGTTGAGCTATTCCCATGCACACTAAATAAATTGTTTAGCTGATGGCTCGATGTAATACTAGACCTTTTCCCCATGTTTGTTGTAGACTCTTGTGTAACACAGCTCCTGAAATTGTAATTTAATAAGACTAGCCTGAGGGCAAATTTGCCATATCATGGGGCCAAGTTATTACAGTAATCAGCTAGCTGAGAAGGAGCTTGAAGGAGTGAAACGCAGGAAATGAGCCTATTTTTTCAAAAATGTAGGTGCTTATGGAATCTGTGGGCCATTGCTAACATTGCTAGCAATAAACCAAGCAATTGAATCTCAGCGTGCTAAAGACGTAAAATAATTTTAAGAGCTGGAATTTTGTAACTATTGAGAATACATAGTGGAACTAGTTACAAACTTTCCTCACCATGGTTTACATTCTATGGGATATTCTTCTATGTCAATTACTTTGTGTCTTGAATTTTGAAATACCCTGCAAAAAATCATAGAATCATAGAATGGTTTGGGTTGAAAGGGACCTTAAAGATCATCTTGTTCCAACATCCCTGCCATGGAATATTGGAACATTGTCTCAGATTAATTTTCCTAGTTCCAAAAAGACAAAACCCGAACTTTTCCTTTGTCAAAAGAATTAAGAATTATGAAAATTGCTTTTTTAAAAAAAAGTAACCTATTTTCTGAGAAAGTTTGATTTCTAAATCTGCCAGTATTTATTTTAAAACTTTCTGAGCAGTAGTATAATGAAATGCAGAGGTTTAATTCAGGATTGTTATATCTGCCATAGGCTTCTGCAAGTTTTTGTAGCTGGTTTTCACCCCTACTTTTTTACCTCTATTTATAGTGAAAAAAAAGTACATTTTATTTCTAGGAAACAAAAGATTAATACAAAATTATTTCAAGACAATGCTGTATAAGGACTAATATTACAATATGGCACATTTATTTATATTTCAAGATCAAGTGTGATTACTAGACAAAAGTCTTTGTAGCCTCTTGGTTCAGCTTTGGTTTCTTGCTCAGTATAAACCAACTGATCAGTATTTTCCCCATCTACTACACAACTTTGATGAAACATGAATAAAATGTATTACCTAGATACAGGATTCCTACAGGAGGAATGCTAATGCTGATAATATTAAAAAGTCCCTCTGGCTGTCTCATTGGAAGTGGGTAATGTCAAATTACATGCAATTGAAGTTCACAAGTGGTGTTTAAACTGGATTTTTGTGGTGTGATCAAATGGAGACTCTGTTAAAGACTCTCCTGTGTATGTTACCTGTTTCTCTTTGGCAACCAGTAGGTGGGCTTGAAGCATCAAAAGGCTTTGTACTCCTAAAACTGAGTTCTGCAAGGGTTCTGACTTCTTCTTATATGTCATATCTCCAGGTTAGTATTGCCTCCTTACCCATTTCCAAGTTCTAGTTAAACACTGTAGATCATACACTCCTAGGGGATAGCAAAACTACCCCGAGGTTTTTAAACTTTAGGGAGGAGGTTACCAGGACAGAATAGTTTCTACACTAGGGAGGGTGAAATCCTGGTCCCATGGGAATCAGTGGTAAAACTTTCATTGGTTTCAAAATTATATTTTTTTCTACAACTTTATGGTACCTTCTTTTGTTGCAAATACCGAAAGACCTTCAACAACAGTTGAATTTTAATTCTCTCTAAAAGATGACAGTATCGGCAGAGTATGTCAGGTTCCTGGTGACCTTAAGAAGCTAGGAGAAGAAGTCGACAGGCTCACAGCTGTATTGCTTGGAAGGAGCCAAGGAGCACAGATGTTCTCTTCATCTAATATAATTCAAGAGAGAAAATTGTCCATAATGCCTCTTCCAGAGTCAAAATCCCCATATTAGTGTTTCTGAGCACTGTCGTATGACTACAACTGTTGGCTACAACTAGCATGCATGAGAAGAACACTAAAAAACTGTAAAAAACCATGAAGTTCTATAACAAAATGATAATATGAGAAGGATAATATTTTAAAACAGAGAATCAAAAATAGTAAACACAATAACTTGACGTTAACAGTTCAAGAGAATAAAATATTTTTCACCATTACTTTTCAGCTTCTATTTATGCACTTCAGAGGAAAACCAAAGACTAGAAATACTATCTAATCTAGGAAAATCTCACAGATTTAAGAGTACATTTAAGCACATGAGAGTTGTGTCTATGTGCACTAAAAACCTAGATATCTCAGAGTTCAATATGCCATCGGTTTCCTTTGTCGAGCTTAGCAGAAATGTGTGATTCAGACAAAGCAATCTGTGCTATCTTAAATGCTGATCCCAGCAAAATATTAAAAATAGAAAACTACTCTCCAATCATTAACCTTTTTCCAAAGAGTTTTAAAGTTCCTTTGCAGCTGAATTTCAAAGTGACACTTAATGTAACTGAACACAGGACTATAACGAATGCATGATAACTTGGGAAATTAGAACAATTCATTATCAGGTGCACAGTTAAGAAAGTGTTATTAATATTGGCTTACAGTGACAGTGTAACGTCAGAATAAAGCATTAGTGGTCAGATCCAACATGCCTGGCTTTGCAGGGGCATTCCCCTCAGTTCCCTGGGCAGCATGGGGGAGCAGAGGCAAGGAGGTTCCTCCAGAGCAGCCAGTATGCGAGCCGGTGGGGACCAGCATGGACCCACACAGGAGAGGAAGATGGACTCAGATCCTGCATTTTAATTTCCTTATGAAGGGTCAGCTCACTTTTTTATTTCAAACTGTAGCCTGAAGAGAAGTCACATCTTATTTTTTGCTAAATGGCATTCACACAAGTAATGCAACTCCTCCCTTAGGCTCTGCCATACACATTTTCAGGCCTCAGGAGAGCGAGTTCTAACTTCCAGGCTGCTGGGAGAGGTAAAATGGGGGCACACTGCACATCTCATTTTATACCGTGCTGCTGTGTGTAAAAGGAAAAAGAGATTTCTGCAGCTACAGGTAAAGGCTTTTGGTTTAATTTCTGCCTTGGCTTTTCCCTCTTGTTTACCTCTAGCATTTATGTGCAAAATCTGCTGCATACTGCTAGACGACTTTGTTGGTGGGGCTCCTGTTACCAGCTATCAATTTGTGTTCAAAACCAAGGATCTTCAATGCTTACTCTTGGAGTGCAAGTCAGAATCCTAAACAACACATCAAATGTACCTGGTCATGCACTTGAAATTTCTATTGGGCACTATTTCTATCCCGGGCACTGGCCATGCCCAGGAATCTTTCCTTCTTGTGGATTGCTTTCCATGTGAATGTCTCAGCTTTGATAAAAGTGTACAATAAGGCAAGATAAAAAGGTGCAATAGCTCTTCAGAATCACAATTAGAGGGGCACAGGTGCTGAATACTGTAAATAAAAGACAAGGCGGTAGGAAGTTAAGATTAACATGGATATACTTAAAAGACTATCAATACTTATCCATTAAACCTCATGAAATCACCATGAAGGAAGATTAGAAAATTGGGATTTCTTTCACTTCCCTTCCTGCTGAATCCAGACATTGATTAAAAAAGCATGAGGCACCCAAATCCCACACTCCTCCTGTTTCACTTGGCGCCTGATGGCACCAGCCAGCACAGGGCTCGTTCCCCATTAGACCAAAGCTGGGTCCCTGGTGCTTTCCCTGAGCTGCCGGAGCAGTCACATCTCCCTGAGCAACAGCCCAACCATATGGTTAAGAGGCTGCTGATTACTCACAGGAAAATTGTTCCCAATCGCTACCGATCAACAGCCATTTTCACCAGACACAGGACTGTCCTACCTCATTGCGCAGTAAGTTTGTGGGATTTTGCAAGTGTAGTTTTGTTGTTACATCTTCTGCCGTGGGAGGGACCCAGGGCTCTGCTCTTGCCTGCGGTTTCCCTTTCCCATCAGGATATTTTAATGAGCTGGAATGTTTTTCTGTTGCAGAGTGCCAAAGTCCCATGGCATTTGCAGTCTGGGAATTGCTGGTTTTTGTAAATGGTTTCTGTTGGGCTTTTTGAGACCAGATGCTAACTATTGAAATAGTACGTGATCCTAAACAAATAAAACAAAAACTGGGAACATCCAGTCTTCATGGAAAACAGAATCAAAGATGAGGAAGTACCATTTCTTTTCTGCTTGTTACATTCAAAACTAATGCATACCCATGTTCACAGTGCATCACCTGAGCAATGAGTAACCTTCAACAGGCTTCTCACAGGCTCTGATTGCCTCAGGATCCCAGGGACACCTGTTTCTCATTCAGGGTCAGTAACACTGGACTGCAAGAAGACAAGGGCAGGTGAGACCTTTTAAAACCTTTTTTCCCAAGGTCGAGGTGGTTCTTCCCCTTCAACAAATCAATGATCAGGGAACTCACACAAAGCGGGTGTTTGTTCCCACTTTGTATGGGAGGAATATTTGTTCAGTGCTGTCTTCTTCTTGAGGACAATCTAATCCAGGATTAAAGGAGAGGCCATTAACCGTAGACAAAGTTTTCTCTATGGGTGCATTTGGCAGGACTCTTGCTGAAGCCCCACCGCTGATGAGCAAATGAGAAAAGAGGATGCTGACAGTGAAAAGGGATTTCACCACATCCTGCTATGTCCATCTATATCCTACTGAGAATCTGAAAATCTTTGTTGTTATAAATCTGGGATGCTGCTTTTCTCGTTACTTGGGTAATAGAAACACTGACCATAATTGCTGGCCATTAAACAACCCCCTGTAGAAGAGACAAAACCTTTCTGAAAAATACTGTTGTTTTTTTGTTTAAAAAAAAAAAAAAGAAAACCAGAATTTTTCCACTGAGTCTGCTAAATTGTCTTTGGACTTTCACTCTGTTTTTTGTGGGCTCTTGTGCCAATCCTACTTTTTTCTGGCACTTTCTAACTTTCCTCTGCTTTTCCTTAACCCAATCTTAATAATATTTTTGTGTGTAATCACTAGGTCTGTCAAGAAGCCAGAAAACCAGGATTCCCTTGTTTTAAGCTGGTTGAAATTTTTCAAGACAGCATGTTCTGTCAGATAATGAAGATTTGCAGAAATCCACAGGTTCCTAGGGAATATCTCAATTTCCATGAAATGTCAAGGCTTTTGCACAACTCCCTGAGTCCTGGCAGCCCATAGGTATCAGCTTTCTTGCCCTCCAGTTTTAGAGGCACCAAAAGCTCCTGCTGTGAAGTGTTTTGATTGTTTCAAAGTGAACAAATGCACTTTCTGGTCCTGGACTGATGTTTTTTGAAAAATATCTTCCTGGAAGCTGGTGAGCTCTAATCGCAGTACATTGTTCACACTCATATATTTCCTCAGCAAGCCTGGAAACATTGGCTCTGTTGCACAGACCTCTGTGCAGTAGCTGTTTCCCCCCTTTATTTCTCCATGGGAACCGGAGAGGGATGAGATGGGCTTTGCTGGAGGATTTACAGTGTTTTCTAACACCAGAGGGACAGCGAGAAATCAGGTCTCTGAATGGGACTATGATCCACTGGGCACCAACTCTTCCATCCAACTCCTCAAGAATCTGCTTTGTCATGTCCTGTCAGACCCACTTTCATCCCAGGTCGCTCCCTGCTCTTGCTCCTTGTGCTTCTCCTCCTCACTTACTCATCCCTGGGCTCCTTCATCTGTGCTGCCTCTCCCCATCTGAGATCTGCCATCGGTCCCAGGCTCCTGGTGTTGCCTGTCCCTCAGCTGTGTTCCAACCTAATCTCCAGCCCAGTCTCCTCATGTGATCTCACACTGTAGCCTCTGTGTTTTTTCTCTTTTCCTTTTCCCAGACTCAGCTTCTTTGCTCAGGCATTTTCAATTTTTCTTCTGCTTCACCACCACTACCTTTGCTCCTTCTCTTCCAGGGGTACTGGTCCAGCTCTCCCTGGAGAGCATTAAGCAAACAACACACCAGAGAAGGTTTTGATATCATACACCATTTTGGTGTTAGGTTTCTTAGCATTTTACTGAATGAGACTCTCTGAGACTTGTGTCACTTCTGCCCAGACTACTGATGGTAACTTAGTATTAACTGGGTGCAAAATCTAGGACAGGAATAGGATAAAATGGGATCCTGAGAGCTACTTGTGTCTGAGGCTGTAGAGCATTTGGCTTTGATTTTACTTGATTCTTTAGACAGCATGAACTTTGGCATTATACTCAGTTGCCACATGTGTTTGGACTTTGTCTTTGAGGAGGGGCCAAAACTTTGGGCTGTGGTGATTTCTTTGCATCAACTTGCAGCTGTGAAGTGGGAACAGCAAGTGAGAAAACTGCTAGAGATGGAGGCAGCTTCTTTGAAGGTGAGTAACTCAAAACAACGTTCTCTATTTTCATTCTCAGAAAAGAAAGGAGTGAAGGAAGTGGTTAAAAATTAGAGAAAGAATTAAGCTACAGAAAACATGAAATGGTAGGGAAGGGACTAAAACCTACTTCCAGTATAAATTATGTTTTTCTATGCTTCTGATCATGTTTAGTAGTAAGGAAAAGACCTGACTTTTTCCTTATTGGCCATCTTTCCTCCATTCTGCACTTTTCTAGCAGACACTGATGACAATTTAACAAGGTTAATATCAGTCATGATAATTACCATCAACATGCAGGAATAAAACATTTTAATAGATTTCCATTCAGCACCTTTTTTACCTTTTACCTTGAAAGTAAAAGAAAATACTTCAGCGGACACTTGCTTTTATGTTGCTGCTTTGATCTTTCAATGGAAATGGATCTATAATAGCACTAGTATCTCCGCTTGCATCTTTTACGTTGAAGAGATCTTTTCAGGTAATATGACTTCTTGATAAAAGAACAAGGGACATAGTGCTCCTCATTTTGGGCTCACTGCACGTTCCTCTCTTTCCTCTACATTTTGTTGTCAATGGACTACCTTACAGGCTGGCTGAATGGTGTTCACTTGCCAATTTGTTTTTGCAGCAAATGGAATGAATTTCCCTAGCCTTATGTACCACATCTTTCCCTGTGATACACATTTCTGTACTTTTAGCAAAACCAAATTCTGTGTGAGTGTTAATGAAGAGCTCTTGCCAGTTGTATTTTGTGCTAAAAAAACATTTCCCCTTTCCTTCCACCCAAAGTATTCATGCATAAAAGGGATCATTCAACATAGTTGTGTTTTAAATAACAGAAATTCAAACCCAAGACTCATTTCTAGTATGTCTTAAAACCAGGAGATAGATGTTTTTAAATGTGCTTTCATAAAATGGTTGGACTTTCCTAAAAAAAATGTTTGTCATCTAAGTATAGTGAAAGACAAAAATCAAAACATTAAGATTTGTTGGAGCAAATAATTTTTTTTCAGCCAATGTAGAAAAAAATGCCCGAAATACATCAAAGCTAACACTGAAATGGAATTAATTCTCATTTTTAAAAAGGTGGAACTGAGAAGTGTTCCAGTCTCTCAGGATCCTGAATTACAGTTTGAACACTTGTATATGAATACTGATTAGAAATCAGTAACTTTTTTCCTGTAGCTGATCTTGAGAGCAAGTAATATGTGGAACTTCAGCAGCATGTATTTATAGTTTTTTTTGTATTTTATGTTGAGTGTACTGTGTGCATTGTGCTCTTGTTTACAGTCTTCTGTATTATGGTATCTTGTTTTCATAGCTTTTTCCTCCCCTAGTTGAAGATTTGTAACACGGTCATGGTAATCTTGAATTCTTCAGAGGCTGGGAAAAAAGAGAGACATGTTACTTTCTACTGTCTGTCCAATTTCCTGGAAGGACATATTTTAAGCTCCCTGGACTGTGGAAAGTTTCAAATTTGAGTTTCCCATTTTCTGGATGAATTTTGACAGTCTTAAGCTGTCACGGGTATTGCTAGTCTAGAAGTATATTATCTCTAGGACAGCTGTAGATCTGAGCTAGATGGAGGCCCCGTTGCCTCAGAAGAGGTAGGACTTTCAGACAGTGATTAGGACATTTTGTTGGTGAGCTCTGTGTGTCTGACACAGCTGCTCAGGTCCCTGAGGTGCCTGTGATGTCCCCCCTGTGAAATAAAAGAAAAGAGCAGGCTCTAAGCACACAGTTAATGGAAAGTGAGAAAAGGTTTTATTTGAAGTGTGCTAAATGGAAAAGATTTAATTTGTTAATCTTAGGTAGTGCAAATAAAGTAAATACTTCTCTTTCTTCAAGGAGGAAAATACAGTCAATTAATCTGTTCATACATATGTATGTTCTTCAAGAAAAACAGGGATATGTCCCTGGTATAGATACTGGCTCAGTAAAACAATAATCTTTGTCTTACCAATAAGAGAGAGGAGTACAACAGGGTGGAAGGTGAAAATCAGTATTGGCACATTCAAGGTTGAAAGGAGCAAACTGAAAGAATTAGACGCATTGTTGCAGTACAAATGTGCAAAACCGTGCAATAAAATAGCCCAGCGCTTTGTCATGTACGTGTCTGCTCAATGCATACTGACTCTGAAAAAAACCTACTGTCCTTACCTCCTTAAAAATACCCTTTTCCCAAAGCCCTACAGTAGGGTCATGAAGGATGATAGCATGAAATACTAGCAGGTTCATGTATCTTAAAAATGATGATGCAGCTTTGTATGAATAACTTGCAGTCCTGGTGGGGCAATTGTAAACAATCAGCACATATCATGGAGAACTTTTTCCAAAGAGGGACAGCACGATGTCTTAGAGACACAGAGAGCTTTATTTGTGTGGAACGATGGAAAAGCCTGTGACAGGAGGGTGTTTGTGTTGTGTGTTGCCAGGGGAATATTTGCGTATTTAAAGCGAAGACAAATACAGGTGAGGGTAATATGAAGCAATGAAGGATCCAGAAAAGACTAGTTGTGTGGTCCTGTTCATCCTCAAAACAGAAAAAAAAAGAAAAGTGGAATAAAATTAAAGACTGATTATGTGAAATGTTATTATTTTTTTTTAATACATAGTTTGACCTTTAGGATTCAATATCACTACTACAAGCTTTATCCAATACTTTATCTTGAAGAAAATAATGAGAAGGTAGTGAAAGTTACTGTTATAATAATGAGAGCACACTATCAGTTGCATACATTTAGAGTATTTCTCTGCCCAGATTGAGTCGTTATGCCTCTCATTTGCAAAAAAGTTACATTGCTTATTCAAATACTTGTGCCTATAAGATAGCAAAAACATATTTCAGAAGCCTCTTTAAAATGCACGTTGTTTTGCTGGTTGTCTTGCTCTATTATTTAGTGTTCTTTCTTTTTTATTAGCTGTTCGGTATTAATCTGTGCCTCTGAAAAATGTAAAATTAAGCCCAGTACTGCAGTAAGAGGAATGCTGGCTATGAGAAAACCTTCTGTAATAGTCTGACCAGTAGACTTGGTGGGGTTTCAGCAGGCTCCAGGCATTTCCAAGACCTTTAATTCCTGGAGTTTGTGAGTCATCCTCAAAGTAACTGTGTAGATGGTAAACGGGGTCCTTTGTCTGGCAGGTCTGTTGGTGAGCGGAGAGGAGATGGGGATGTACATCTGTAGGTGGTGTTTGGCAGTGAGAGGGAGGGCAGTGATTGACCTGTGTCAGTCAAAATGGTGTTCAGTGGGGATTGATATCTGTGCTGCGGTGTTTGCACCTGGATGTTTGCATTCCACAGCCCGGTGGAGCGAATGCCCCTGCCAGACCATGGGAAAGGCAGGATTTATAAAGGACCAGGTTGGTTCTCATGAGGAGGTGCAGAACCAACAAGCCAGCTCCAATGACAGCTCTCACCTTCTTTTCATACTTCTTCATTTCAACTCTTCACAGCTCTCTTTGGTTTGATTCTGCAGTTGCAGAGATTTTTGGCTCAGTGGAACCAGCCTCTTGTGCTCTGTCTGGCCTGAGCTGGGCTGAGGACAAGGTGCTGATGACAGTGTCACTGCAGCCAGCTCTGCCACTGCTCCACTCCCTCGGCCCTTTCCCTACTCACTAAGATTATATAGCCTGAGCTTTCAAGTATAAACAGGAAATTTATGGCCTTAAAAGAGACGTTACCTATAATTGAATGCAGAACAAAATCCATAAATCTGCATTTTATGGCCACCCATTACATTTAATAAGTTGATTTCACCGTTACCTGCTGCCCTGAACACTTTCTCCAGTTTATCTCTGGCTTCAGGATATATCTTATAAAGCTAGTTCAAACTGTAAATTCCTTGTGGTAGAGTCTAACTTAACCTTAATGTGTGGATATAATGTTTATCATGACAGGGCTCAAGACTTAAAGCATTTTTTCATTACTAATTAACCAGACTGAAATTGCCTCAATATCTTAGCACATTGACTAGTGAATATTATCCTTGCTATAGAATTATATAGAAAAGTTATAACTACTAATTAAATTGTATAGTACTCCTCCAAGGGGGATTTTTCAAGTACAAAATAATCACTGTGGGAAAATTCCATGGATGTAATATAGCACACATCAAAAAGTGGAAAAAAAAAAAGTCCAGAACACTAGTTCCAACATTTTTTTGCTCATGAAAAATCCTATGACTAAATTTATTGAGGCAATTCCACTCAAAGGGCACCGATTTTACATAATGCTATATTCATGGAGATATAGTTTAGAAAGACTTGGATTTTAGGATTGTTCTCAGTTATATTTCTCTTAATGGCTATTGAAAACTGCAGAGGTTTTGATTTTTGCTTACTTTATTGTTTATAACAGACTTAAAACCCCAAACATCGAGCAACAAAGCTTTCTGCCCTGTGTTGTGATTTTGGGAGGACTCATAGGGGTTGTTTGGCTATTTTGTAAAAAGTACTCTAATTGATTAGACACATTCCTCCTTCGCAATTAAAAATTACAGAAAAAGGGAGTTTGTGACTCTGAGCCAAGTTCATTGATGTATAGAGCATAGCTAATATCAGTCATTATTAAGGTCCTGATTGTACTGTGTGTTTTCTCACAAACACGATTATAGCAAGGTAATTTGCATTGCTAAGCGAATGCTAAAAATATCAAAACATTTTTCCCTGCTGGCCAGAGAGTAGTTGATCCAATCATTAAAATAGAGATAAACAGAAATAACTACTCTAAGATGATTAAGCACAATATGCAGAGGAAATTAGTCGTTTAGCTACCAGTATGCTCTCCAGAAGAACAACTGCAAAGCTCTAGTTCAAAAATCACACCAATCTATCATGGAGGTTTTTGTGTGGCACCAGAAGGATCTATAAAAGCTTTACATTATTCCTCATTCGAAATTTACCACAGGGCCTTTTGGCAGCATGTGCTTAGGGACTGAACTGCAACTGCTGCGTAGGAAAAAATAATTTCTGCTTTTCCAAGCAGGACTGATGACTTTGGCTCCAGCGGCTGCTGCAAGTTGTTGTTCCTTTTGCTGTACGAGAAGGCAGAGTCTGGGCAGCCCCACACTGCAAACAGGAGGGGGTTTGCCTTTGCTGCTCGTTTCTTATTCAGAGCCTCCACAGATGAACCTATTTAGCCACAGAAGAAATCTGGGCCAGATATAGAAATAATAGGGGATATTTGCAGGCCAGTAGTTTGTTCCAGGTCTCCTCTTGAGGCAGGTGCCAGAGCGGTGGAGATTCAAGAGGATACCTGTGGTTTTTTAATTAAATGCACTTTGAATATCTCCTTCCTTTCCAACTCCCAACAAAACTGTAAACGTACCTGACCAAAACCTCTAAGCTTCTCCTATGTTGGCAGACACTATTTTCATAGCAGAAGTATTGGCACAGCTACCCAACTGGAAAACAGAAAAATGCTTCAGGTCTTATTCAGCCAACCACAGTTCCTCAGTGCATCCCAATAGATCTATGTTTAGGTTTAGTTTAAACTGACAGAAATCAGTTTGAAATTGTGATCACATATTTCTGCAAGCAGAAAATGTCTAAATGAATGGACGGATGGATGGGTGGATTGGAGCTTAATATTTCCTCTATTATGTACTTTGATGTCATTTTGAACAGTGTGCCAAGATCTATAACCAACACCAGTCCCTCCCCACCCCTGCTCCCCGCCCCCCCCCCCAACCCCCACGGAAAAAAGAAAAA